>NC_069499.1:25052386-25282386 GCF_027579735.1 Bombina bombina | reverse complement strand
ACTGCTCTGTTTTAGATACTGAAGAGCATGACGACGCTGATAATAATATTTCTGAAGGGCCCCTAACCCAGTCTGATGGGGCCAGGGAGGTTTTGTCTGAGGGAGAAATTACTGATTCAGGGAACATTTCTCAACAAGCTGAACCTGATGTGATTGCATTTAAATTTAAGTTGGAACATCTCCGCATTCTGCTTAAGGAGGTATTATCCACTCTGGATGATTGTGACAAGTTGGTCATCCCAGAGAAACTATGTAAGATGGACAAGTTCCTAGAGGTGCCGGGGCTCCCAGAAGCTTTTCCTATACCCAAGCGGGTGGCGGACATTGTTAATAAAGAATGGGAAAGGCCCGGTATTCCTTTCGTCCCTCCCCCCATATTTAAAAAATTGTTTCCTATGGTCGACCCCAGAAAGGACTTATGGCAGACAGTCCCCAAGGTCGAGGGAGCGGTTTCCACTTTAAACAAACGCACCACTATACCCATAGAGGATAGTTGTGCTTTCAAAGATCCTATGGATAAAAAATTAGAAGGTTTGCTTAAAAAGATGTTTGTTCAGCAGGGTTACCTTCTACAACCAATTTCATGCATTGTCCCTGTCGCTACAGCCGCATGTTTCTGGTTCGATGAGCTGATAAAGGCGGTCGATAGTGATTCTCCTCCTTATGAGGAGATTATGGACAGAATCAATGCTCTCAAATTGGCTAATTCTTTCACCCTAGACGCCACTTTGCAATTGGCTAGGTTAGCGGCTAAGAATTCTGGGTTTGCTATTGTGGCGCGCAGAGCGCTTTGGTTGAAATCTTGGTCGGCTGATGCGTCTTCCAAGAACAAGCTACTTAACATTCCTTTCAGGGGGAAAACGCTGTTTGGCCCTGACTTGAAAGAGATTATCTCTGATATCACTGGGGGTAAGGGCCACGCCCTTCCTCAGGATCGGCCTTTCAAGGCAAAAAATAAACCTGGTTTTCTTCCAAAAGTTGTTTCTAACAAAAACATTAACCAGGAGATTATCGTACCTTCTCTGTGTCCGAAACCAGTTTCAAAGAAGGAACGTTTGTTGCACAATTTGGATGTTGTTCGCGCTCTAAAATTCTATTTAGATGCTACAAAGGATTTTAGACAAACATCTTCCTTGTTTGTTGTTTATTCCGGTAAAAGGAGAGGTCAAAAAGCAACTTCTACCTCTCTCTCTTTTTGGATTAAAAGCATCATCAGATTGGCTTACGAGACTGCCGGACGGCAGCCTCCCGAAAGAATCACAGCTCATTCCACTAGGGCTGTGGCTTCCACATGGGCCTTCAAGAACGAGGCTTCTGTTGATCAGATATGTAGGGCAGCGACTTGGTCTTCACTGCACACTTTTACCAAATTTTACAAGTTTGATACTTTTGCTTCTTCTGAGGCTATTTTTGGGAGAAAGGTTTTGCAAGCCGTGGTGCCTTCCATTTAGGTGACCTGATTTGCTCCCTCCCTTCATCCGTGTCCTAAAGCTTTGGTATTGGTTCCCACAAGTAAGGATGACGCCGTGGACCGGACACACCTATGTTGGAGAAAACAGAATTTATGTTTACCTGATAAATTACTTTCTCCAACGGTGTGTCCGGTCCACGGCCCGCCCTGGTTTTTTTAATCAGGTCTGATAATTTATTTTCTTTAACTACAGTCACCACGGTACCATATGGTTTCTCCTATGCAAATATTCCTCCTTAACGTCGGTCGAATGACTGGGGTAGGCGGAGCCTAGGAGGGATCATGTGACCAGCTTTGCTGGGCTCTTTGCCATTTCCTGTTGGGGAAGAGAATATCCCACAAGTAAGGATGACGCCGTGGACCGGACACACCGTTGGAGAAAGTAATTTATCAGGTAAACATAAATTCTGTTTTATTTAAAAAAATTATTACAGGGACAGTCAACTCAATTTTTTTTATTGTTTAAAAGGATAAATAATCCCTTTATTACCCACTCCCCAGTTCTGCATAACCAAACCGGTTTTATTAATACACTTTTTACCTCTGCGATTACCTTGTATCTAAATCTCTTCTGACAGCCCCCTGATCACATTACTTTTTTTTTTATTCTCTATTGACTTGCATTTTAGCTGTGTTGTGCAGAACCCACGGGCGTGAGCACAATGTTATCTTTATGGCCCACATGAACTAGCAGTCTCCTGTTGTGAAAAGCTAATAAAAAAAACATGTGTTAAGAGGCTGTCTTTAATGGCGTAGAAACAGGAACAATAACATTTTTAGTGTTGACTGTTCCTTTAAACATATTTCTCCTATAAACCATACAGTCCATTATTCATATTTGTGCATTTCAACATCCAACATTTATATAGTATCTGACCCCACAACATTTTATTGTCCCCAACAGTAATGATTATATGCAAACTTACCATGTAAATGTTGAATCTAAACAAACTTACACTTGTTAACCAAAGGTTAATTAAATTGCAAAAGTTCTTAATATGTGTGTTACTGTTTCCAGAAAATCTGGGATGAGATGGATACGTGGCGTTCTAAACTGAATGCGCTGGAATCAGAGGTGCAGGATCTCGCAGAGGACGACCCAGACCAGGCTCAGGAATGGATGGATAAGCTAATGGAACCATTTAGTCAGTGCCAGCAAGTATCGGGCCTGGTGGAACGCAGAACTGCTAATCTGAACAAGGTAAGTCAGAGAGAGAATCGCTCAAATGCAGGGAAATAGTATGTATATATATATATATACAGTGTATGTATATGTATATATATATATATATATATATGAGAAATAGTATGTATATATAACAGTGTATGTATATGTATGTATATATATATATGAGAAATAGTATGTATATATAACAGTGTATGTATATGTATGTATATATATATATGAGAAATAGTATGTATATATAACAGTGTATGTATATGTATGTATATATATATATGAGAAATAGAATGCCTAAGCACCCCAAGGGGGGTTGGCAAGCTGCACAAAAGTTAGCTCTGCAACACTCGATTCTCAAGGAAGGGAATAGGGGATGGGGGCTATAGATCATAACCTTGTACGTGCAATACCTACCAGTCACCCATTTTTACCATTATCTTATACATTGTTTATTTCTATACTCTTTCTGTTGGATAAGTTCCCAGAAGAACAGATGTTGTTTCATAAATGGTTTACTGTTTAATAACACAACCACTGCTGTTTTGTACTCACTTTTGTTGCCAACGGTTTAGACATTAATGGCTGTGTGTTGTATTAGTTTGAGGGGACAGCAAATTTACACTGTTATACAGGCTGTACACTCACTACTTTACACTGTTATACAGGCTGTACACTCACTACTTTACATTGTTATACAGGCTGTACACTCACTACTTTACACTGTTATACAGGCTGTACACTCACTACTTTACACTGTTATACAGGCTGTACACTCACTACTTTACACTGTTATACAGGCTGTACACTCACTACTTTACACTGTTATACAGGCTGTACACTCACTACTTTACACTGTTATACAGGCTGTACACTCACTACTTTACACTGTTATACAGGCTGTACACTCACTACTTTACACTGTTATACAGGCTGTACACTCACTACTTTACACTGTTATACAGGCTGTACACTCTCTACTTTACACTGTTATACAGGCTGTACACTCACTACTTTACACTGTTATACAGGCTGTACATTCACTACTTTACATTGTTATACAGGCTGTACACTCACTACTTTACACTGTTATACAGGCTGTACATTCACTACTTTACATTGTTATACAGGCTGTACACTCACTACTTTACACTGTTATACAGGCTGTACACTCACTACTTTACACTGTTATACAGGCTGTACACTCACTACTTTACACTGTTATACAGGCTGTACACTCACTACTTTACACTGTTATACAGGCTGTACACTCACTACTTTACACTGTTATACAGGCTGTACACTCACTACTTTACACTGTTATACAGGCTGTACACTCACTACTTTACACTGTTATACAGGCTGTACACTCACTACTTTACACTGTTATACAGGCTGTAAACTCACTACTTTACACTGTTATACAGGCTGTACACTCACTACTTTACACTGTTATACAGGCTGTACACTCACTACTTTACACTGTTATACAGGCTGTACACTCACTACTTTACACTGTTATACAGGCTGTACATTCACTACTTTACATTGTTATACAGGCTGTACACTCACTACTTTACACTGTTATACAGGCTGTACATTCACTACTTTACATTGTTATACAGGCTGTACACTCACTACTTTACACTGTTATACAGGCTGTACACTCACTACTTTACACTGTTATACAGGCTGTACACTCACTACTTTACACTGTTATACAGGCTGTACACTCACTACTTTACACTGTTATACAGGCTGTACACTCACTACTTTACACTGTTATACAGGCTGTACATTCACTACTTTACATTGTTATACAGGCTGTACACTCAAAGTGTCATTTCTTCAGTATTGTTACATGAAAATATATAATAAAATATTTACACAAATGTGAGGGTGTACTCAGTTATGTGAGATACTGTATATCGTTTTGTGGGCACCCTCAGTGACTACAAACGATACAAACTGAATTTAGTTTGTAGTTATCACAAAAAAAATAGTTTTAAGGAAAAGGGAAATAATGTAACCTACAGGAAAAAGTGAATAAAGAAGAATGAAGAATTAACTGGATACAACTCCTATAAATCAGCAGCACCAACACTGCTGAAGAATTAGGCGCAGTAGTGTTATTTTTTACTAGTTTATTCTGGTATATATTCTCAGGACATGGGGTGTGCATCCAGGTAAGTCTTTGAGTGTATTATATACATACACTGTATGGCCAAAAGTATGTGGACACCCCTACTAATTTTTTAGTTCGTGTGTTTAAGCCACACCCGTTGCTAACAGGTGCATACAATTCACCACATGGCCGGGAAATCTCCATAGACAAAAGATTGGCAGTAGAATGGGCTGTGCTAAAGGGGTCAGTGACATTAAACATGAGACTGTCATAGGATGTTACCTTTGCCAGTCATGAAACGTCTGCCCTACTAGATCTGCCCCAGGCAATTGTAAATGCTATGGTTGTGAAGTGGAAGTGTCTAGGTTCAAGCCCAAAGTGGTAGACCACAGAAACTCACAGATCAGGGCTGGGGAGTGCTGAAGTATGTAGCACGTAAAAATCACCGATCATCTAAGCATCACACACTACAGAGTTACAACCCGCCTCAGCCCAAGAATCGTACGTCAGGAGCTACGTGAATGGGTTTTCATGATCAGCTGTACACAAGACTCACATCAGCATGGGCAATGCCAGTCGTTGGCTGGAGTGGTGTAATGCTTGTAGCCATGTATCTCTGAGGCATTCGGAACTCTCTGTCATGATGAATCACACTTCACTATCTGGCAGTCTGATGGAAGAATTTGGGTATGGCACTACCTACTGGAATGCATAATGCCTACTGTAAACTTTGGTGAAGAAGGGATAGTGGTCTGTTTTTTTTCAGGGTTTGGTCTAGCTCTTAGTTCCAGTGAAGGGTCATCCTAATGCTACAAGATACAAATTAGACAATTAGGTGCTTCCAGCTTTGCATCTTTTTCCTGTTCCAACATGATTGTGCACAAAGCGAGGTCCATGAAGACATGGTTTGACGAGTATGGAGGAACTTGAGTGGCCTGCCCAGAGCCATGGCTTCATGTCCAACATCAATGCCTGAAGTCACAAATGCTCTTTTGTCTGAATGGTCTCAAGTTCCAACAGACACACTCAAAAACCTTGTGGAAGAATGATGGCTGTTATAACTACAAAGAGGCAGCCAACTGCATATTAAAGGGATACTAAACATTTCTAATTTACTCCTGTTATCAATTTTTCTTTGTTCTCTTGCTATCTTTATTTGAAAAAGCAGGAATTTTTGGTTCAGTACCTGGGTAGCACTAAATGTAGCCACCAATCAGAAAGCGCTACCCAGGTGCTGAACCAAAAATGGGCCAGTTCCTAACCTTACATTTGTGCTTTTTCAAATAAAGATAGCAAGAGAACGAAGAAAGAAATCATAATAGGAGTAAATTAGAAAGTTGCTTAAAATTGCTGCTCTATCTGAATCATGAAAGAAAATAATTGGGTTTAGTGTCCATATAGGTGTGATGATCAGGTTATCTAAAAGGGATGGCACAGATTACAGGAGCGCAAGAACATTGGGGATATTTAAGAAAGTTATTTTAGATACAACTGAATTCTGTATTAGGCTTGTTTGTAAATAAATAACCTTTAAAAGTAGGGCATTGCCCTAAAGTGATGAAACTTTTTTCTTTAAAAACAAATTCCTAACCCCCCCCCCCCCCCCCCAAAAAAAAAAAAAAAAACTATCTTAAAATAGCTGATCTAAAAAGTGCCCTGAAATGGACATTTGGCTGGGCTTTCCCCTTTAAAAGAGCATTTAGCTATTTTGCGGACCAGATTAAAAAAAAATCTTTAAAAAAACTGAATCTTAAAATAATAAAATAACCACCAACCCCCCCCCTCCCCCAAAGAAAAAAAATGCACAAGCCCAATATAGTTCTCACCAAAGATGATGATGGCGGCACTCCATCTTCATCCTGGCAGTGGTCCTTCTTCATCCCGGTGGCGGTCCATCTTCTTATCTTCATCCTGGCAGCGGTGATCTTCATCTTTAGAGCTTGAACACGGAGGTCCTCTTCATGCGATCACCAGCTGCACACTGAATTTGAAATGTGAGGTATCCCTTTTATATAGGGGTACCCTTGCATTCCTATTGGCTGATTTGCATGTTCAAATTAAAATCAGTCAATAGAATGAAATGAAAGCTTTCAGACATTAGTTGGGATTTTATCTCCTGTTCTAGTTAGGTTTTTATTTCAGATGTTAGTTGGGTTTTTATCTCCTGTGCTAGTTGGGTTTTTATTTCAGATGTTAGTTGGGTTTTTATCTCCTGTTCTAGTTAGGTTTTTATTTCAGATGTTAGTTGGGATTTTATCTCCTGTTCTAGTTAGGTTTTTATTTCAGATGTTAGTTGGGTTTTTATCTCCTGTGCTAGTTGGGTTTTTATTTCAGATGTTAGTTGGGTTTTTATCTCCTGTGCTAGTTGGGTTTTTATTTCAGATGTTAGTTGGGTTTTTATCTCCTGTGCTAGTTGGGTTTTTATTTCAGATGTTAGTTGGGTTTTTATCTCCTGTGCTAGTTGGGTTTTTATTTCAGATGTTTGTTAGGTTTTTATCTCCTTTCCTACTTGAATTTTTATCTCCTGTCCTACTTGGGTTTTTATCTCCTGTGCTAGTTGGGTTTTTAATCAGAAGTTAGTTGGGGTTTTGTCTCGCTAGTTGGGTTTTAATCTCCTGTGCTAGTTGGGTTTTTATCTCCTGTGCTAGTTGGGTTTTTATCTCCTGTGCTAGTTGGGTTTTTATTTCAGAAGTTAGTTGGGGTTTTGTCTCGCTAGTTGGGTTTTTATCGCCTGTGCTAGTTGGGTTTTATCTCCTGTGCTAGTTGGGTTTTTAATCAGAAGTTAGTTGGGGTTTTGTCTCGCTAGTTGGGTTTTTATCTCCTGTGCTAGTTGGGTTTTTAATCAGAAGTTAGTTGGGGTTTTGTCTCGCTAGTTGGGTTTTTATCTCCTGTGCTAGTTGGGTTTTTGTCTCCTGTGCTAGTTGGGTTTTTATCTCCTGTGCTAGTTGGGTTTTATCTCCTGTGCTAGTGGGGTTTTTATTTCAGAAGTTAGTTGGGGTTTTGTCTCGCTAGTTGGGTTTTTATCTCCTGTGCTAGTTGGGTTTTTAATCAGAAGTTAGTTGGGGTTTTGTCTCGCTAGTTGGGTTTTTATCTCCTGTGCTAGTTGGGTTTTTGTCTCCTGTGCTAGTTGGGTTTTTATCTCCTGTGCTAGTTGGGTTTTATCTCCTGTGCTAGTGGGGTTTTTATTTCAGAAGTTAGTTGGGGTTTTGTCTCGCTAGTTGGGTTTTTGTCTCTGTGCTAGTTGGGTTTTTGTCTCCTGTGCTAGTTTGGTTTTTATTTCAGATATTAGTGGGGGGTTTATCTCCTGTGGTAGTTGGGTTTTTATTTCAGATGTTAGTTGGGTTTTTATCTCCTGTGCTAGTTGGGTTTTTATTTCAGATGTTAGTTGGGTTTTTATCTCCTGTGCTAGTTGGATTTTTATTTCAGATGTTAGTGGGGGGTTTATCTCCTGTGCTAGTTGGGTTATTATTTCAGATGTTAGTGGGGGGTTTATCTCCTGTGCTAGTTGGGTTATTATTTCAGATGTTAGTGGGGGGTTTATCTCCTGTGCTAGTTGGGTTTTTATTTCAGATGTTGGGTTTTTATCTCCTGTGCTAGTTGGATTTTTATTTCAGATGTTAGTGGGGGGTTTATCTCCTGTGCTAGTTGGGTTATTATTTCAGATGTTAGTGGGGGGTTTATCGCCTGTGCTAGTTGGGTTATTATTTCTAGTGTTATTTGGGTTTTTATCTCCAGTGTTGGGTTATTATCTCTTGTGTTATTTTGGTTTTTATCTCCAGTGTTGGGTTATTATCTCTTGTGTTATCTGGGTTTTATCTCCAGTGCCTCTGCATATTGCTGAAGGTGAGAAACACAATAAGGCACCGGTTGCTAATATCTTACACTGTATTTGCAGGCAGCTAGCAAGCTCGAGGAATATGAAGACGTTTTAAAGAGCACAAATTCCTGGATCCAGAGCTCCAGCAGCTTGTTGAGTGAAGAGATGGAGAAGTGTTCTGCTAAAACTCTGAGCAAACACTTACAAGCACTCAGGGTCAGTAAATAAACATGTCAATAAATGCAAACATTTTATTTTTTTCTTTCAACATAAAAATTAAACCTGATTAAGATGGAGAGTATCATTTAAACAGAAAATGTATCAATTGGCTTCTTTTATCATCCTGATCTCTTACCCTTAGTCTCCTTTGTCAAACCTTAGCTCCTTTCTATGGCAGCATACTGAGGTAGGCTCAGGAGTGTGCTCGTGTCTTGGGCACTATACATATAACATTTTTACAGACTTTAATGCAGACACTGATGCCGTACAAGCTCACGCTCCTGTCTACCTCAATACAAGTACTTATCTGACAATAAGCGTTAGCAGGAAGTACTTATCTGCCAATGAGCATAAGCAGGAAGTACCTATCACCGAAGGAGCATAAGCATAAAGTACTTATCTGCCAATGAGCATTAGCAGGAAGTACCTATCAGCCAATGAACATTAGCAGGAAGTACCTATCAGCCAATAAGCATTAGCAGGAAGTACCTATCAGCCAATAAGCATTAGCAGGAAGTTCCTATCAGCCAATGAGCATTAGCAGGAAGTTCCTATCAGCCAATGAGCATTAGCAGGAAGTACCTATCTGCCAATGAGCATTAGCAGGTAGTACCTATCTGCCAATGAGCATTAGCAGGAAGTACCTATCAGCCAATAAGCATTAGCAGGAAGTTCCTATCAGCCAATGAGCATTAGCAGGAAGTTCCTATCAGCCAATGAGCATTAGCAGGAAGTACCTATCTGCCAATGAGCATTAGCAGGTAGTACCTATCTGCCAATGAGCATTAGCAGGAAGTACCTATCAGACAATGAGCATTAGCAGGAAGTACCTATCAGACAATGAGCATTAGCAGGAAGTACCTATCAGATAATGAGCATTAGTAGGAAGTACCTATCAGACAATAAACATTAACAGGAAGTACATATCTGCCAATGAGCATTAGCAGGTAGTAGTTGCCATCTGTTGAGCATTATTAGGAAGTACACTCCTGGTACTGTTGTATTGGTTTCTTTTTTAATCCTAAACTGCAGTTATTACATTTTTTACATATGAGTGATAGAAGAAATGTGATTACAATGTCTGTATTACAGATGTAAATTCAGAGATTTCATGAACTTCCAAATGGGGAAGAAGTCAGACCTTTGTGCCACTCGGCTATTTTCATTGCCAAATTCAATCTTATGCCACAGCAAGACGATAAAATCTGGATTTGCACAAGAGTGAATTTGGCAACAAAAATAGCCGAGTTGCATAAAGCGCCGACTTCTTTCTCATTCGGAGGTTTACAAAACCTCTGAATTTACATCTCTAGTCTGTATAACACATGTATTTGAGTTTCAGCCAAGTACCGACTAAGTTGCTTAACAAATTATTTTAACCAAAGATAAAAACGATTTTTAAGTGAGGTGAATGGGAAGTTGTTTATATTTGGCTCCTTTTATCGACTTTACTTTATGGCAGCTCAAATGTATATGGTTTAGGACAAGTTCATCAGACCTCACTGGACTTTTCCCAAAACGTTATTTGGCAGGCTCCAGCTTTATGGCTATACCTCAGTATGTCTTTTTTCACAGATGGCGCTTATGGACTCAGAACAAAAGCAGGAAACCCTGCTCTTCATCAACTCTGAGCTGAATGAATTAGCAGTGATTTTTGAAACTGAGAATACTGCTAATCTGCTGAACAAGATTAATACACAAGTGAGAGACTTGCAAGATAGGATATTCGCCACAATGTCCCTTTTCCAGCACGTAACAGATGTAAGTGGTTGAAATATGTTCGCACATTTGTCTTGGAACCAATAAATACATTTAAATTTAGGAATACTTTAATATTTTGCATATTAAGGGCCAGATTACATAGGGCGCGCTAATGATAGTGTGGGTTGAGATACGCAATATCACTGGACTGCTCTAACATTATATATATATATTGCAAGTCCATGCTAAAGCACGTCTACCAGAGAAGGTTTAGTGCGGCCGTCATCGCTGTAGCCTAACCTTTACTTTCCATGGATATCGCTAAGTTTGAAAGTTATAGTTTGTGTTTAAGCGAAAACTGAAACTTCTCGGGCTTCCCACAAGCCTAGATGTAAACAGTCATAGGTGAGCCCACATGTGGCATCCCATAGCTGTCCCTCTCAATTGTCTGTAATAGCAGCCATCAAACATGAAAATGTTGTTGGTCAATATCAGTTTCAAAATGGAAATCACAAACTCTGTTTGTGTCTGATATCCTACACCTCTTTGTTCTTGGAAGTATCTGGCAGCCCTCATTCCCACTTCATGTGGGATGGAGGAATAGAGCGACTCTAGAGTCACCAAGAGTGTATGTGACTCAACCCCCGGTCCATCTAATTTCCTCAATACATTTGCAGTAGGGGGGCAAAGAACTCGGAAAGAGCTGCAAAAAAAATCCACATATCTGCTGGCCCCTTCCATAGGTTCCCCATGCACAAGATAATTGGCCTCCCTGGGGGTCTTACTCTTATGAAGTTTTGGGACACAGTAGAAAGTAGGTACAATCAGATGTTCTTTATTCATAAACTTGTGTTCTTTTTTGTTATTATACCTTGATGCAGAGCTTAGTTCATCTTAAACAGCAATTCAATACACGGCTGCTCAAACTGGCTTCATTTTGTATTGGTAAAAAGCAAAAGAGGATAAATTGAAGTTTTGTATCCTTTAGGGGATCTTGAGTGCTGCCTGGTCATTATTAGGCTTCTAAAGATAGTATTAGAAGTCTTTCTCTTTTAATTTTTTGTTTAATGTGTTTATATATACACACATACATAAATATAAATACACATATATACACACAAACACACACACATTAATATAAATACACATATATAAACACACACACATGCATAAATATAAATAAATATATATAAACACAAACACACACACATATATAAATATAAATACACATATATACACACAAACACACACATTAATATAAATACACATATATACACACAAACACACACACATTAATATAAATACACATATATACACACAAACACACACACATATATAAATATAAATACACATATATACACACAAACACACACACATTTAATATAAATACACATATATACACACAAACACACACACATATATAAATATAAATACACATATATACACACAAACACACACACATTAATATAAATACACATATATACACACAAACACACACACACATATATAAATATAAATACACATATATACACACAAACACACACACATTAATATAAATACACATATATACACACACATACATAAATATAAATACATATATATGCACACATACATAAATATAAATACACATATATACACACAAACATACTCACATATATAAATATAAATACACATATATACACACAAACACACACACATATATAAATATAAATACACATATATACACACAAACACACACATTAATATAAATACACATATATACACACAAACACACACACATATATAAATATAAATACACATATATACACACACATACATAAATATAAATACATATATATGCACACATACATAAATATAAATACACATATATACACACAAACATACTCACATAGATAAATATAAATACACATATATACACACAAACACACACACATATATAAATATAAATACACATATATACACACAAACACACACATTAATATAAATACACATATATACACACAAACACACACACATATATAAATATAAATACACATATATACACACAAACACACACACATTAATATAAATACACATATATATACACACAAACACACACACATATATAAATATAAATACACATATATACACACACATACATAAATATAAATACATATATATATATACACACATACACACACACACATTAATATAAATACACATATATACTCACAAACACACACACATACATAAATATAAATACACATATATACACACAAACACACACACATATATAAATATAAATACACATATATACACACAAACACACACACATTAATATAAATACACATATATATACACACAAACACACACACATATATAAATATAAATACACATATATACACACACATACATAAATATAAATACATATATATATATACACACATACACACACACACATTAATATAAATACACATATATACTCACAAACACACACACATACATAAATATAAATACACATATATACACACAAACACACACACATACTTAAATATAAATACACATATATACACACAAACACACACACATATATAAATATAAATACACATATATACACACAAACACACACACATATATAAACACACACACATACTTAAATATAAATACACATATATACACACAAACACACACACATAGATAAATATAAATACACATATATACACACAAACACACACACATATATAAATATAAATACACATATATACACACAAACACACACACATATATAAACACACACACATATAAATATAAATACACATATATACACACAAACACACACACATAGATAAATATAAATACACATATATACACACAAACACACACACATATATAAATATAAATACACATATATACACACAAACACACACACATAGATAAATATAAATACAGTCACATATATACACACAAACACACACACACACACATTAATATAAATACACATATATACACACATACATAACTATAAATACACATATATATACACACACACACATATATAAATATAAATACACATATATACACACAAACACACATGAATATGAATACACATATATACACACATACATAAATATAAATACATATATATACACACAAACACACACACATATATAAATATAAATACACATATATACACACAAACACACATGAATATGAATACACATATATACACACATACATAAATATAAATACATATATATATATACACACAAACACACACACATAAATATAAATACACATATATACACACAAACACACACACACACATATATAAATATAAATACACATATATACACACAAACACACATGAATATGAATACACATATATACACACATACATAAATATAAATACATATATATATATATACACAAACACACACACATATATAAATACACATATATATACACACAAACACACACACATATATAAATATAAATACATATATATATACACACAAACACACATTAATATAAATACACATATATATACACACATACATAAATATAAATACACATATATACACACAAACACACACACATATATAAATATAAATACACATATATACACACAAACACACATTAATATAAATACACATATATACACACAAACACACACACATATATAAATATAAATACACATATATAAACACAAACACACACACATACATAAATATAAATACACAAATATACACACAAACACACACACATACATAAATATAAATACACATATATACACACAAACACATACACATATATACACACATACATAAATATAAATACACATATATACACACAAACACACACACATACATAAATATAAATACACATATATACACACAAACACACATTAATATAAATACACATATATACACACAAACACACACACATACATAAATATAAATACACATATATACACACAAACACATACATAAATATAAATACACATATATACACACAAACACATACATAAATATAAATACACATATATACACACAAACACACAAACACACATTAATATAAATACACATATATACACACAAACACACACACACATACATAAATATAAATACACATATATACACACATACATAAATATAAATACACATATATACACACAAACACACACACATACATAAATATAAATACACACAAACACACACACATACATAAATATAAATACACATATATACACACAAACACACACACATATATAAATATAAATACACATATATACACACAAACACACACACATACATAAATATAAATACACACAAACACACATATAAATATAAATACATATATATACATACAAACACACACACATAGATAAATATAAATACACATATATACACACAAACACACACACATACATAAATATAAATACACATATAAACACACAAACACACACATACATAAATATAAATACACATATATACACACAAACACATACACACATATATAAATATAAATACACATATATACACACAAACACACACACATAGATAAATATAAATACACATATATACTCACAAACACATACACACATATATAAATATAAATACACATATATACACACAAACACACACACATAGATAAATATAAATACACATATATACTCACAAACACACACACATAGATAAATATAAATACACATATATACTCACAAACACATACACACATATATAAATATAAATACACATATATACTAACAAACACACACACATAGATAAATATAAATACACATATATACTCACAAACACACACACATAGATAAATATAAATACACATATATACTCACAAACACATACACACATATATAAATATAAATACACATATATACACACAAACACACACACATAGATAAATATAAATACACATATATACTCACAAACACACACACATAGATAAATATAAATACACATATATACTCACAAACACACACACACATATTATATATAAATACACATATATACACACAAACACACACACATAGATAAATATAAATACACATATATACACACAAACACACACACATATATAAATATAAATACACATATATACACACAAACACACACACATAGATAAATATAAATACACATATATACACACAAACACACACACATAGATAAATATAAATACACATATATACACACAAACACACACACATATATAAATATAAATACACATATATACTCACAAACACACACACATATATTATATATAAATACACATATATACACACAAACACACACACATAGAAAAATATAAATACACATATATACACACAAACACACACACATAGATAAATATAAATACACATATATACACACAAACACACACACATAGATAAATATAAATACACATATATACACACAAACACACACACATAGATAAATATAAATACACATATATACACACAAACACACATACTGTACATAAATATAAATACACATATATACACACAAACACACACACATAGATAAATATAAATACACATATATACACACAAACACACACACATAGATAAATATAAATACACATATATACACACAAACACACACACATACATAAATATAAATACACACAAACACACACACATACATAAATATAAATACACATATATACACACAAACACACACACATATATAAATATAAATACACATATATACACACAAACACACACACATATATAAATACACATATATACACACAAACACACACACATAGATAAATATAAATACACATATATACACACAAACACACACACATAGATAAATATAAATACACATATATACACACAAACACACACACATACATAAATATAAATACACATATATACACACAAACACACACACATATATAAATATAAATACACATATATACTCACAAACACACACACATATATTATATATAAATACACATATATACACACAAACACACACACATAGATAAATATAAATACACATATATACACACAAACACACATACTGTACATAAATATAAATACACATATATACACACAAACACACACACATATATAAATATAAATACACATATATACATACAAACACACACACATATATAAATATAAATACACATATATACACACAAACACACACACATAGATAAATATAAATACACATATATACACACAAACACACACACATAGATAAATATAAATACACATATATACACACAAACACACACACATAGATAAATATAAATACACATATATACACACAAACACACACACATAGATAAATATAAATACACATATATACACACAAACACACATACTGTACATAAATATAAATACACATATATACACACAAACACACATACTGTACATAAATATAAATACACATATATACACACAAACACACACACATAGATAAATATAAATACACATATATACACACAAACACACACACATAGATAAATATAAATACACATATATACACACAAACACACATACTGTACATAAATATAAATACACATATATACACACAAACACACACACATGGATAAATATAAATACACATATATACTCACAAACACACACACATAGATAAATATAAATACACATATATACACACAAACACACACACATAGATAAATATAAATACACATATATACACACAAACACACATACTGTACATAAATATAAATACACATATATACACACAAACACACACACATAGATAAATATAAATACACATATATACACACAAACACACACACATAGATAAATATAAATACACATATATACACACAAACACACACACATAGATAAATATAAATACACATATATACACACAAACACACATACTGTACATAAATATAAATACACATATATACACACAAACACACACACATAGATAAATATAAATACACATATATACACACAAACACACACACATAGATAAATATAAATACACATATATACACACAAACACACATACTGTACATAAATATAAATACACATATATACACACAAACACACACACATGGATAAATATAAATACACATATATACACACAAACACACACACATAGATAAATATAAATACACATATATACACACAAACACACATACTGTACATAAATATAAATACACATATATACACACAAACACACACACATAGATAAATATAAATACACATATATACACACAAACACACACACATATATTATATATATAAATACACACACTTTTGAGCCCTTCCCAGTCAAATAACTTGAAATACGCAATATGATTTTTATTCATTCTTAAAGTGTTTTGAATAGAAATACTTCACATTCCTATGTTCTTCACTTAGAACTTTTATTTGTATTTATTTATATATATATTTAAGGTATTTCTAACTCACCTTTGGGTTTAGCTAGTGCAGTCACGATATCTGAAGTTAGCGCACCTCAGTCTTTTGCACACATGCTAACTTTTTACTTTAATCTTGTAATACCCTCACTAATGCGGCCTCTATAGTTTTTTACTTTGCATGCAGTTCGTGCGCTAGCGAAAGAAATAAAAATTAGCAGGCACTTGTAATCTGTTCCTAAATTTCTTGTTTTCTATGCTACATTTTAGGAGGTTATTGCTATGGAGGCAGAAGTGAAAAAGATGGAGAAAACCGCAGAAACAATTAAAACTATTATGACATCGACAGATATAGTTGATATGTCGCCTCTTGAGCATCACAATAATGGGCTGGTAAGCTTCACTTTTCGTCACAGTGATACGGAGCTAAAAATAACTTTTGTTGTTATTATTAATTTGTAAACAAATCCGTAGCTCTGGGTACATGAACAGGGGCACACAATGAGTTAGCCCTGTGTTTTTAGAATCTAAAAATCTCAAACTAGGTTTTATTAACCTGTGTTTTAGGATTTTATATGTTTTAAAAATTGTCATGCAGAAATTTATATTTTTTTAGGCAAAAATTAAAAAACAACTTGCAACACTGTTATTTTTAACAAAAACATTTTGGATTAATTGCACCCCTTTACTGTGTATGACAACACTTTGTCATCATCCAAGCAATAATGGCAGATGGTAACCACGAATCATCAAACGAGGGGAGAGGTGCGTCATCATCCCCCTCCCCTATTGCACGTACCCCCAAATCCAGTGGACCAGGGGAATCCATAGAAGCAGGTGACATCACTAAGCTCTGAACACCAGGAAGTGAATAGGCAGATCCATCAATCTCAGCTCTCTTAAGTCCTAGAAACCTTTAATATAAAGCCCCATTACAGGATTTTATAGCCAGGTGATCACAGGTAACGGATCACCTGACATGTATAAATGTGCATCTATTTGAGTAGAGGCTCATGGGAGGCCCTATGTGCACATCAAAGTCATATAACGAAACCCAAAGGGCCCTTATGTAGATAACCCCTTCTTTTGAAAACAACACACACACTATTTTTACAACCTTCTTTATTAACAAGGTTAATATAAATTTCTTTACACATTTTGTTGTTGACTTCTCACGTGTTATGATGATATATACATAAAGTAATGCTTAAGGGGGGGTAGTTATCAACGTGTCTAATTTACCTGCCTTCGCCGGTTCAATACGCCCGCCTAAGCTCGCCTACCATCGCCGCCGCGGACCTGCAAAATTTTGCCTAAGTTATCAATAAATCTGTCCAAAAGCCGCGCACCAAGTACGGGGCGATGAGCAGCAGATTGTGAGAGTTATCACTCATCCGATCTCGCTGCTCTTCGGCTTTTTGACAGCTTTCTTGCTAGCCTGTCACTAAGCACCCACACTAAACTACACTGTTCTACCCCTTATACAGGCGCCCCCGGAGCCCCCCGCAACTCAATAAAGTTAGTAACCCCTAAACCGCCGCTCCTAGACCCCGCCGCAACTCTTATAAATGTATTAACCCCTAAACCGCCGCTCCCGGACACCGCCGCCACCTACATTATACCTACTAACCCCTATTCTGCCCCCCCTATACCGCCGCCACCTAGAATAAATTTATTAACCCCTATCCTGCCAATCCCGGACCCCGCCGCAACTAAATAAATAATTTAACCCCTAAACCACCGCTCCCGGACCCCGCCGCAACCTATCTTAAACTTATTAACCCCTAATCTGCCCCCCTTACACCGTCGCCACCTATAATAAATTTATTAACCCCTATCCTGCCTCCCCCTACACCGCCGCCACTGTAATAAAATTATTAACCCCTAAACCTAAGTCTAACACTAACCCTAACACCCCCCTAACTTAAATATTAATTAAATAAATCTAAATACAAATTACTATTATTAACTAAATTAATCCTATTTAAAACTAAATACTTACCTTTAAAATAAAACCTAATATAGCTACAATATAAATAATAATTATATTGTAGCTATCTTAGGATTTATTTTTATTTTACAGGCATCTTTCAATTTATTTTAACTAGGTACAATAGCTATTAAATAGTTATTAACTATTTAATAGCTTACCTAGCTAAAATAAAGAGAAATTTACCTGTAAAATAAATCCTAACCTAAGTTACAATTACACCTAACACTACACTATACTTTAATAAATTATTCCTTTTTAAACTAAATACTTACCTGTAAAATAAACCCTAAGATAGCTACAATGTAATTAATAATTACATTGTAGCTATTTTAGGATTTATATTTATTTTACAGGTAACTTTGTATTTATTTTAGCTAGTTAGAATAGTTATTAAATAGTTATTAACTATTTAATAACTACCTAGCTAAAAGAAATACAAAATTACCTGTAAAATAAATCCTAACCTAAGTTACAATTACACCTAACACTATACTATCATTAAATTAATTAAATAAATTAGCTACAAATAAATACAATTAAATACAATTACATAAACTAACTAAAGTACAAAAAATAAAAAAAGCTAAGTTACAAACATTTCAAAAATATTACAATTTTAAGCTAATTACACCTAATCTAAGCCCCCTAATAAAATAACAAAGCCCCCCAAAATAAAAAAATGCCCTACCCTATTCTAAATTAAAAAAGTTCAAAGCTCTTTTACCTTACCAGCCCTTAAAAGGGCCTTTTGTGGGGCATGCCCCAAAGAAAACTGCTCTTTTGCCTGTAAAAGAAAAATACAACCCCCCCCCCAACGTTAAAACCCACCACCCACATATCCCTAATCTAACCCAAACCCCCCTTAAATAAACCTAACACTACCCCCCTGAAGATCATCCTACCTTGAGTCGTCTTCACTCAGCCGAGCAACCGATGGAACCGAAGAGGAGATCCGGAGCGGCAGAAGTGATCCTCCAAGGGGCGCTGAAGAAGTCTTCCATCCGATGAAGTGATCCTCCAGGCGGCGCTGAAGAAGTCTTCCATCCGGGCGATGTCATCTTCCAAGCGGCGCTGAAGAAGTCTTCCATCCGGGCGATGTCATCTTCCAAGCGGTGCTGAAGAAGTCTTCCATCCGGGCGATGTCATCTTCCAAGCGGGGTCTTCAATCTTCTTTCTTCAGGATCCATTGGCTGATTGGAACAGCCAATAGAATGCAAGCTCAATCTGATTGGCTGATTCAATCAGCCAATTAGATTTTTCCTACCTTAATTCCGATTGGCTGATAGAATCCTATCAGCCAATCGGTATTGAAGGGACGCCATCTTGGATGACGTCCCTTAAAGGAGCCTTCATTCGTCGTTAGTCCGTCGGGGAAGAAGGATGTTCCGCGTCGGCGGGATGAAGATGGATCCTGAAGAAAGAAGATTGAAGACCCCGCTTGGAAGATGACATCGCCCGGATGGAAGACTTCTTCAGCGCCGCTTGGAAGATGACATCGCCCGGATGGAAGACTTCTTCAGCGCCGCTTGGAGGATCACTTCATCGGATGGAAGACTTCTTCAGCGCCCCTTGGAGGATCACTTCTGCCGCTCCGGATCTCCTCTTCGGTTCCATCGGTTGCTCGGCTGAGTGAAGACGACTCAAGGTAGGATGATCTTCAGGGGGGTAGTGTTAGGTTTATTTAAGGGGGGTTTGGGTTAGATTAGGGGTATGTGGGTGGTGGGTTTTAACGTTGGGGGGGGTTGTATTTTTCTTTTACAGGCAAAAGAGCAGTTTTCTTTGGGGCATGCCCCCACAAAAGGCCCTTTTAAGGGCTGGTAAGGTAAAAGAGCTTTGAACTTTTTTAATTTAGAATAGGGTAGGGCATTTTTTTATTTTGGGGGGCTTTGTTATTTTATTAGGGGGCTTAGATTAGGTGTAATTAGCTTAAAATTGTTGTAATATTTTTGAAATGTTTGTAACTTATTTTTTTTATTTTTTGTAACTTAGCTTTTTTTATTTTTTGTACTTTAGTTAGTTTATGTAATTGTATTTAATTGTATTTATTTGTAGCTAATTTATTTAATTAATTTAATGATAGTGTAGTGTTAGGTGTAATTGTAACTTAGGTTAGGATTTATTTTACAGGTAAATTTCTCTTTATTTTAGCTAGGTAAGCTATTAAATAGTTAATAACTATTTAATAGCTATTGTACCTAGTTAAAATAAATTGAAAGTTGCCTGTAAAATAAAAATAAATCCTAAGATAGCTACAATGTAAATATTAGTTATATTGTAGCTATATTAGGGTTTATTTTATAGGTAAGTATTTAGTTTTAAATAGGATTAATTTAGTTAATAATATAAATATTATTTAGATTTATTTAATTAATATTTAAGTTAGGGGGGTGTTAGGGTTAGTGTTAGACTTAGGTTTAGGGGTTAATAATTTTATTACAGTGGCGGCGGTGTAGGGGGGCAGGATAGGGGTTAATAAATTTATTATAAGTGGCGACGGTGTAAGGGGGGCAGATTAGGGGTTAATAAGTTTAAGATAGGTTGCGGCGGGGTCCGGGAGCGGCGGTTTAGGGGTTAAACTGTTTATTTAGTTGCGGCGGGGTCCGGGAGCGGCGGTTTAGGGGTTAAACTATTTAGTTGCGGCGGGGTCCGGGATCGGCAGGATAGGGGTTAATAAATTTATTCTAGGTGGCGGCGGTATAGGGGGGGCAGGATAGGGGTTAGTAGGTATAATGTAGGTGGCGGCGGGGTCCGGGAGTGGCGGTTTAGGGGTTAATACATTTATTATAGTTGCGGCGGTTTAGGGGTTACTAACTTTATTTAGTTGCGGGGGGCTCCGGGGGCGCCGGTATAGGGGGTTAACATGTTTAATATAGTTGCGGTGGGCTCCGGGAGCGGCGGTTTAGGGGGTAACACATTTATTTAGTTGCGGCGGTGTAGGGGGGGCAGATTAGGGGTGTTTAGACTCGGGCTACATGTTAGGGTGTTAGGTGTAGACAGCTCCCATAGGAATCAATGGGATGTCTGGCAGCAGCGAACATAAACTTTCACTATGGTCAGACTCCCATTGATTCCTATGGGATTCGCCGCCTCCAGGGCGGCGGTTTGAAAACCAGGTACGCTGGGCCGGAAAAGTGCCGAGCGTACCTGCTAGTTTTTTGATAACTAGCAAAAGTAGTCAGATTGTGCCGAACTTGTGTGCGGAACATCTGGAGTGACGTAAGAATCGATCTGTGTCGGACTGAGTCCGGCGGATCAAAGCTTACGTCACTAAATTCTACTTTTGCCGGTGTCTAGGGCTTGATAACTAAGGCGAATCAGCCTCGCCACAAATACGCTGCAGAATTCCAGCGTATTTGAGGTTGACGGCTTTATAACTACCCCCCATAGTGTGAATCTGCAGGGCCTGCTGAATAAAACAAGAATAATACATTGGTTTGTCACAATAAAATGACCTACAGTGGGGCTTAAATATGAGCAGCATTTCAAAAACCCACAAGATCTCAGCACAGGGGTGGTAATGGCTCAGCAGTTAAAGGTTAAACCAATCCTTTCACACTCTTTGCATAGCATTGAACAATAAAATATTAACATAAATTTGCAACACATAAAACGCTGTTGCTGTATTAACCCTTTGATCCAATCATTACACATGCTTTCGGTGACACTAAACAATGACGTACTATTCAGAAGTAACCCCTCTTCTGTACGCAGATAAAATCCACTTGAAGGTGGAAAAGCTGTAAATTAAAGAGATAAAAGGTGCTTCATGTTTCCTTAGGAAGTCTTTCTTTGGCCTTTTCTCTGCAGTGAACTTGAATTTGTCTGCACTTACTTGAAACATATAAAGAATAATGCTTTCACGCCTATGGGCCCCAGCTATGTGCGCCACAGGAAACCTATTTATTTTCACTCACCTTAGCTTGTGTCTCCACTCCCCTCATTTCCATCTTTAAAGGGACATTAAAATAATTGATATATATATATGTATAACATTTATCACAAATTAAGCACTTCATTAAGCACCAGATGTAAAGGAACATGCACACTGCTCTAAACAATCACGGTGTAGCTTGCAGCTGGGTGAAGTAATCTGCAGCATACTTAAAGGGACATGCAAGTCAAAATTAAACTTTGATCAGCTACAGCAAACAGTTTTCAGAGAATTTCCAATTAACTTATATTAACAAGTTTACTTCATTGTCTTGGTGCACTGTTGGGAGCTAGTTGAGGACTAGTGGCTACACACATATGCCTTGTGTCATTGGTTCACCAGATATGCTCATTTAGTTCCCAGAAGTCCTTTGCTTCTCTGGAGCTGACTTTAACTATGTGTTTATCTCTTTTACAAGAGTTAAATACAGTTATATGCAAACAATAGCACAACAATAAAATGCTTAGCTTCTATTCCCTTTTATTCAGATTGTTCCAGTTGCTACTTTGCACTAACACTGATTTCTCGCCTTCCTTGCGCCATTTTCTACTTTATATCTCCTTTTCGGTCTTCTTGTGTTGTGTCTATGAAGTTCATGTACATAAAACAATAAAACAGCCTAATTGGATGGAAATCCCCTCTATAGGGAGGCTAAATGTAATGCGCTTTGGTCTATACGTACAGAGTAAAGATGCTTTGACGGATGAGCAGATTCAAGGTGATTGATCATTGTGTATTTTAGGTTATACTTGACAATATTGTATCCATGAAGAGGGTGATTGCTGAGATTGAAGTTTACAGAGATACCCTCAGACTGCCGGATATTGGGGTCAAGTCTTTGTCTGTTTTTGCAAGAACCAGGCGACTATGGAAAGAAGTTGAGATCTTAGAAAAAGTCACCAAAGAACAAAATGAACTGTTAGAGGTTTGTAAGATTATTTCACGCTGTCGGTTTTATTCTTGTCATAGTACAGGGAAAGAATATATATATATGTTTATTTTTTTTTAATTGATGACCTACATGAGAATTAGAGAATAACAGGTTCTATATTTTTTAATGATACTAAATTACGTAAAGTAATTAAGGTAGAAAAGGATGGGCTTGTGCCGAGAATGGTCAGGCAAGTGAGACATAAGGTTTAACACAAGTACAATTAAAAAAAAAGTATGTAAGTTACTTCCCACTTAAATTGGCTAAAACTTGGGGAATTACAGAGAAAAGGATTTAGAAGTACTTGTAGAATAGAATTAGGTAGCACATTAACATTCAACAGCTCCAAAGGGTTAAAATAAATACGGGGCATAGATGCAAGATAAGTGTGATTCTCTCTATACATTTCTGGTATGATCTCACCTTATTATATAATATTGGGGGCACTGTTTCCCAAAAAAGGAGGGCAAAATAATTATTAAGAGAATTTATGGTTAGCACAATTGCATCTGTTTTCTGTAGAAAAGATGAGCTTGACAGATATTATTACCTAATATAAATATGTTCAGCCTCTGTATAGCGAGCTAGTATGATCCCTGGCTAGAGGAAAAGAGATTTTACCTTCACTAAAGAAAATAGGTTTTCTCTGGAGTCAAGCTGTGCTCATATAGCTTATGGCTGCTGGTTAAGTGGCAAACTTAAAAAAAAAAGTGGGCTTAGATATATTTTTGGCTAAAATCAGTGTCCATTGTATATTCAGTTCAAAAACTTAGACATGGCATTTTACTACAGTTAGTTACAATGTCTGGGATCATTGGATATCTGTGAAGGCTAAATTAGATAATGTACTTTTGTTTTTTATTAAAGGGATAGTAAACGCCAAAAATGTTATTGTTTAAAACGATAGATAATCCCTTTATTTACCATTCCCCAGTTTTGCATAACCAACACTGTTATAGAATATACTTTTTACCTCTGTGATAACCTTGTATCTAAGCATCTGCAGACTGCCTGATCTTTTGACAGACTTGCATTTCAGGCAATTAGTGCTGACTCTTAAATAACTCCATGTGCATGGGCATAATGCTATTTATATGAAACACATGAACTAACGCCCTCTAGCTGTAAGAGGCCGCCTTCAAGGACTTAGAAATTAGCATATGAGCCTACCTAGATTTAGCTTTCAACTAAGAATAACCAGAGAACAAAGCAAATTTGATGATAAAAGTCAATTATTATCTGAATCATGAAAGTTTAATGTGTACTTTACTATCCCTTTAAGTAGATTTTGGCTGTTATGCTGCATGACTGGTTCATTATACAAGGCTGAATTTATGTTTTCTTTTTATAGCCAATTATATCTGAAATAACAGAGCTTGAAAAGGAACAAGATACTTTTAAACATCTCCATAAGAATGAGGCGTCAGCAGAGAGAACTGATATAAAGGTAAAATGCGTTAGGAACCAGAATCTGATTTCAATATGATGACTGCAGCGTTCTAAATGTTATAACTATATCTTATGATTCTGTTAACAGTGTTATACATTTCTAAAATTCACATTCACAAGTGAGGCCATTATTTTTTATTTAGGACCAGATTACAAGTGGAGCGCTAGAAGTAAGCTTTTTGCGCACGTTGGGTTGCGTTTTTATTAAAAGTTGAAAGTAAACTGTTTTTGCTTGCGCTCTAACCCGACAAGCGCAAAAAGACAAACTTAAAATATCACGTGTGCGATAACGTATTTCCCCATAGAAGTCAATGGAACAAAAAAGTGTGGGGGGGCACTAACACCCTACTCATGCGAAAATCCGATCCCATTTTCTATCAAGTAAATATTGCATAAATGGCATAAGATATTATTGTTTACATTTGGCCCCATCCCCTCTCCAAACTGTACCATTTTACAGATGCAAATATTCTAAAATCCAAACCTTTTCCGGTCCCAAGCAGTCTGGATAAAGGGTTTTCTACCTGTATTAATACAAATAAAATATATGAAATATATTGAATAAAATATAAATTCATTTCAGGCCTAGTAAGCTTTACATTGTGTGTCATGGTGACGGTATGGCAGTTACATTGTTTGTCATGGTGACGGTATGGCAGTTACATTGTGTGTCATGGTGACGGTAGGGCAGTTACATTGTGTGTCATGGTGACGGTAGGGCAGTTACATTGTGTGTCATGGTGACGGTAGGGCAGTTACATTGTGTGTCATGGTGACGGTAGGGCAGTTACATTGTGTGTCATGGTGACGGTAGGGCAGTTACATTGTGTGTCATGGTGACGGTAGGGCATTTACATTGTGTGTCATGGTGACGGTAGGGCAGTTACATTGTGTGTCATGGTGACGGTAGGGCAGTTACATTGTGTGTCATGGTGACGGTAGGGCAGTTACATTGTGTGTCATGGTGACGGTAGGGCAGTTACATTGTGTGTCATGGTGACGGTAGGGCAGTTACATTGTGTGTCATGGTGACGGTAGGGCAGTTACATTGTGTGTCATGGTGACGGTAGGGCAGTTACATTGTGTGTCATGGTGACGGTAGGGCAGTTACATTGTGTGTCATGGTGACGGTATGGCAGTTACATTGTGTGTCATGGTGACGGTAGGGCAGTTACATTGTGTGTCATGGTGACGGTCGGGCAGTTACATTGTGTGTCATGGTGACGGTAGGGCAGTTGCATTGTGTGTCATGGTGACGGTAGGGCAGTTGCATTGTGTGTCATGGTGACGGTAGGGCAGTTACATTGTGTGTCATGGTGACGGTAGGGCAGTTACATTGTGTGTCATGGTGACGGTAGGGCAGTTGCATTGTGTGTCATGGTGCGGTAGGGCAGTTGCATTGTGTGTCATGGTGACGGTAGGGCAGTTGCATTGTGTGTCATGGTGACGGTAGGGCAGTTGCATTGTGTGTCATGGTGACGGTAGGGCAGTTGCATTGTGTGTCATGGTGACGGTAGGGCAGTTGCATTGTGTGTCATGGTGACGGTAGGGCAGTTGCATTGTGTGTCATGGTGACGGTAGGGCAGTTACATTGTGTGTCATGGTGACGGTAGGGCAGTTGCATTGTGTGTCATGGTGACGGTAGGGCAGTTACATTGTGTGTCATGGTGACGGTAGGGCAGTTACATTGTGTGTCATGGTGACGGTAGGGCAGTTGCATTGTGTGTCATGGTGACGGTAGGGCAGTTGCATTGTGTGTCATGGTGACGGTAGGGCAGTTGCATTGTGTGTCATGGTGACGGTAGGGCAGTTACATTGTGTGTCATGGTGACGGTAGGGCAGTTACATTGTGTGTCATGGTGACGGTAGGGCAGTTACATTGTGTGTCATGGTGACGGTAGGGCAGTTACATTGTGTGTCATGGTGACGGTAGGGCATTTACATTGTGTGTCATGGTGACGGTTGGGCAGTTACATTGTGTGTCATGGTGACGGTAGGGCAGTTACATTGTGTGTCATGGTGACGGTAGGGCAGTTACATTGTGTGTCATGGTGACGGTAGGGCATTTACATTGTGTGTCATGGTGACGGTAGGGCAGTTACATTGTGTGTCATGGTGACGGTAGGGCAGTTACATTGTGTGTCATGGTGACGGTAGGGCAGTTACATTGTGTGTCATGGTGACGGTAGGGCAGTTACATTGTGTGTCATGGTGACGGTAGGGCAGTTACATTGTGTGTCATGGTGACGGTAGGGCAGTTACATTGTGTGTCATGGTGACGGTAGGGCAGTTACATTGTGTGTCATGGTGACGGTAGGGCAGTTACATTGTGTGTCATGGTGACGGTAGGGCAGTTACATTGTGTGTCATGGTGACGGTAGGGCAGTTACATTGTGTGTCATGGTGACGGTAGGGCAGTTACATTGTGTGTCATGGTGACGGTAGGGCAGTTACATTGTGTGTCATGGTGACGGTAGGGCATTTACATTGTGTGTCATGGTGACGGTAGGGCAGTTACATTGTGTGTCATGGTGACGGTAGGGCAGTTACATTGTGTGTCATGGTGACGGTAGGGCAGTTACATTGTGTGTCATGGTGACGGTAGGGCATTTACATTGTGTGTCATGGTGACGGTAGGGCAGTTACATTGTGTGTCATGGTGACGGTAGGGCAGTTACATTGTGTGTCATGGTGACGGTCGGGCAGTTACATTGTGTGTCATGGTGACGGTAGGGCAGTTACATTGTGTGTCATGGTGACGGTAGGGCAGTTACATTGTGTGTCATGGTGACGGTAGGGCAGTTACATTGTGTGTCATGGTGACGGTAGGGCAGTTACATTGTGTGTCATGGTGACGGTAGGGCAGTTACATTGTGTGTCATGGTGCGGTAGGGCAGTTGCATTGTGTGTCATGGTGACGGTAGGGCAGTTGCATTGTGTGTCATGGTGACGGTAGGGCAGTTGCATTGTGTGTCATGGTGACGGTAGGGCAGTTGCATTGTGTGTCATGGTGACGGTAGGGCAGTTGCTTTGTGTGTCATGGTGACGGTAGGGCAGTTACATTGTGTGTCATGGTGACGGTAGGGCAGTTGCATTGTGTGTCATGGTGACGGTAGGGCAGTTACATTGTGTGTCATGGTGACGGTAGGGCAGTTGCATTGTGTGTCATGGTGACGGTAGGGCAGTTGCATTGTGTGTCATGGTGACGGTAGGGCAGTTGCATTGTGTGTCATGGTGACGGTAGGGCAGTTGAATTGTGTGTCATGGTGACGGTAGGGCAGTTGCATTGTGTGTCATGGTGACGGTAGGGCAGTTGCATTGTGTGTCATGGTGACGGTAGGGCAGTTGCATTGTGTGTCATGGTGACGGTAGGGCAGTTACATTGTGTGTCATGGTGACGGTAGGGCAGTTACATTGTGTGTCATGGTGACGGTAGGGCAGTTACATTGTGTGTCATGGTGACGGTAGGGCAGTTGCATTGTGTGTCATGGTGACGGTAGGGCAGTTACATTGTGTGTCATGGTGACGGTAGGGCAGTTACATTGTGTGTCATGGTGACGGTAGGGCAGTTACATTGTGTGTCATGGTGACGGTAGGGCAGTTACATTGTGTGTCATGGTGACGGTAGGGCAGTTACATTGTGTGTCATGGTGACGGTAGGGCAGTTACATTGTGTGTCATGGTGACGGTAGGGCAGTTACATTGTGTGTCATGGTGACGGTAGGGCAGTTACATTGTGTGTCATGGTGACGGTAGGGCAGTTACATTGTGTGTCATGGTGACGGTAGGGCAGTTACATTGTGTGTCATGGTGACGGTAGGGCAGTTACATTGTGTGTCATGGTGACGGTAGGGCAGTTACATTGTGTGTCATGGTGACGGTAGGGCAGTTACATTGTGTGTCATGGTGACGGTAGGGCAGTTACATTGTGTGTCATGGTGACGGTAGGGCAGTTACATTGTGTGTCATGGTGACGGTAGGGCAGTTACATTGTGTGTCATGGTGACGGTAGGGCAGTTACATTGTGTGTCATGGTGACGGTAGGGCAGTTACATTGTGTGTCATGGTGACGGTAGGGCAGTTACATTGTGTGTCATGGTGACGGTAGGGCAGTTACATTGTGTGTCATGGTGACGGTAGGGCAGTTACATTGTGTGTCATGGTGACGGTAGGGCAGTTACATTGTGTGTCATGGTGACGGTAGGGCAGTTACATTGTGTGTCATGGTGACGGTAGGGCAGTTACATTGTGTGTCATGGTGACGGTAGGGCAGTTACATTGTGTGTCATGGTGACGGTAGGGCAGTTACATTGTGTGTCATGGTGACGGTAGGGCAGTTACATTGTGTGTCATGGTGACGGTAGGGCAGTTACATTGTGTGTCATGGTGACGGTAGGGCAGTTACATTGTGTGTCATGGTGACGGTAGGGCAGTTACATTGTGTGTCATGGTGACGGTAGGGCAGTTACATTGTGTGTCATGGTGACGGTAGGGCAGTTACATTGTGTGTCATGGTGACGGTAGGGCAGTTACATTGTGTGTCATGGTGACGGTAGGGCAGTTACATTGTGTGTCATGGTGACGGTAGGGCAGTTACATTGTGTGTCATGGTGACGGTAGGGCAGTTACATTGTGTGTCATGGTGACGGTAGGGCAGTTACATTGTGTGTCATGGTGACGGTAGGGCAGTTACATTGTGTGTCATGGTGACGGTAGGGCAGTTACATTGTGTGTCATGGTGACGGTAGGGCAGTTACATTGTGTGTCATGGTGACGGTAGGGCAGTTACATTGTGTGTCATGGTGACGGTAGGGCAGTTACATTGTGTGTCATGGTGACGGTAGGGCAGTTACATTGTGTGTCATGGTGACGGTAGGGCAGTTACATTGTGTGTCATGGTGACGGTAGGGCAGTTACATTGTGTGTCATGGTGACGGTAGGGCAGTTACATTGTGTGTCATGGTGACGGTAGGGCAGTTACATTGTGTGTCATGGTGACGGTAGGGCAGTTACATTGTGTGTCATGGTGACGGTAGGGCATTTACATTGTGTGTCATGGTGACGGTAGGGCAGTTACATTGTGTGTCATGGTGACGGTAGGGCAGTTACATTGTGTGTCATGGTGACGGTAGGGCAGTTACATTGTGTGTCATGGTGACGGTAGGGCAGTTACATTGTGTGTCATGGTGACGGTAGGGCATTTACATTGTGTGTCATGGTGACGGTAGGGCATTTACATTGTGTGTCATGGTGACGGTAGGGCAGTTACATTGTGTGTCATGGTGACGGTAGGGCAGTTACATTGTGTGTCATGGTGACGGTAGGGCAGTTACATTGTGTGTCATGGTGACGGTAGGGCAGTTACATTGTGTGTCATGGTGACGGTAGGGCAGTTACATTGTGTGTCATGGTGACGGTAGGGCAGTTACATTGTGTGTCATGGTGACGGTAGGGCATTTACATTGTGTGTCATGGTGACGGTAGGGCAGTTACATTGTGTGTCATGGTGACGGTAGGGCAGTTACATTGTGTGTCATGGTGACGGTCGGGCAGTTACATTGTGTGTCATGGTGACGGTAGGGCAGTTACATTGTGTGTCATGGTGACGGTAGGGCAGTTGCATTGTGTGTCATGGTGACGGTAGGGCAGTTGCATTGTGTGTCATGGTGACGGTAGGGCAGTTACATTGTGTGTCATGGTGACGGTAGGGCAGTTGCATTGTGTGTCATGGTGACGGTAGGGCAGTTACATTGTGTGTCATGGTGACGGTAGGGCAGTTGCATTGTGTGTCATGGTGACGGTAGGGCAGTTGCATTGTGTGTCATGGTGACGGTAGGGCATTTACATTGTGTGTCATGGTGACGGTATGGCAGTTACATTGCACTCACATACATTTTGAGCCAGATCAAAAATTCCTTTTTTGTAGCTGTGCACCATTAGCTTTGTGTTCTTGCTAGTTGCAGTTGCCTTATTTACTTTCTTTGCTTTGTGTCACACTATATATAACTGTATTAAATAACATAAACGGTATATGTTATATGTATATATGTTATTTAATAACATCAACTATAATGCTTGTTGAATGTTAAACTGTATAAAGAAAACAAACATGCAAAGACTCGTGAAACATATTTATAGAGACGTTATATATAAAATGTTATATTTTTATTCAAGCAGGAAAAAACAGAGGTATTGAGAGTTCGCATACAAGAATTAAACCAGAAAAAGGAAGCGCTTCTGCTTTCCTTAAGCAGCTCGGTCACTGAACAATTGGAACGATTACAGCTGGTAAACAGAGATGACGACGTGGAAACAGTAATATCTCCGGTGACAGACGAGGAACCTTTAGCGCAGGTCGGTTAATATAACTGCGTGTTTGTAGTGGGACACGTTTATTTCTCCTTTGTATTCTTCTAATTTCCCTACCAAATATTAACCAATTAGTTAGCTCTGGTTAGTGTCACTTAGTGGCAGCCAAAGGGTAAATAAAGCTATTAACGGCCTTTGTTAATTTTCAATTTTAATTAAATTACATCTGAGGAACACAATTGGGGTTATTTAAATCCAGTACTGGTACAAGTCCCTAAATCCGGAATTTCAACATCCAGAATTATTCTGAAATCCAAATTAATATTTGTTTTAAAAAATGACTATTATTCACCGGCAGTCACAATCTTCTCTGCCTGCCTCGTTTTTTTTTGTGTTTACCTTTCTGATTACAGCACTGTAATTTTCTATCTGATGGTATTATGTATGCAACAGTATTAAAAAAAAGTATTAAAACTGATATAAAACTACCTTTAGGTAACTGAGACATGTGCACGCTCCTGAGACTATCTCAGTATGCTCTCAGGAAAAAGATCCAACTTTTAACAAAGGAGCCCAAGAGAAATCTTGAAATCTATTAACAGAAGTAAATTAGTAAGTTATTAAAATGCTATGCTAAAATTAATAGTACCAAGCCTTTCTGTTCAGTCTTCTTATTGGTGAATAATCCATCACCTAATATAACATTACCTATTATTGTCATTGTTATAATTAACAGGAAATATCTTTTTAGTTAGACATATTCTAAGTGCCTGTAATAGGGGGATTATTTTAAGAAATAACATTTGTTCACAAATACTTTTCATAACTTTTTAACATTTCCCAAATAAATGCAAAGTAGCGCATCTTAGTGAACTGGGCTCGGTATCAGTCGTGATTAGCTGTATGTGTATACAGAAGCATTTGTCACTTTTTGATTGGTTTATTTTGTGTCTTTTAGGGCGGGAGAATGGATTCCTATTTTTTGCCTTCATTGGTTGAGGAGGCTGAAGAGAGTTTTTCCAGTACAGAGGTTGGTGTTACAGGGATTTGGCTTTGACAGTGTTTAGTGAGTGTATAATTTGATTAGATTGTGTTGGCTCATTAAGGGTCAATGTACTCAGACAAGCTGATAAGAGATAATTGTATTCAAAGAATTTGCAGGAAGACCCATTCTAATGGCTTATCACACCCCCTTTTCTTTGTAAATGGAAAGAGTCCACAGCTGCATTCATTACTTTTGGGAATTCAGAACCTGGCCACCAGGAGGACACAAAGACACCTCAGCCAAAGGCCTTTCGTCCCAGGAGGTTGGCAGAGAAGAGTTAGAAGTTTTCGATAGTCTCTTATGGAGGGTAGTACTCTTTGGCATGGGACTGGAGTTTTAAGTAGTCTTGGCAGCCTTTCAGTGAGAGCATGGGTGAAAGTGGAGATGCAGGGAGAGTCTTTCTGCGAAACCATCCCGACTCATATTAACAGCTCCACAAGCAATCAGTGTTGACGAGTTTGCTGCCTGCTTTTTTCTCTCAAGTCCATGGCAGAAGTAACGCTACAATCTGTCACACTTGAAGGGCCGTGTTCCTGTTCCATGACGTAGATTCCGGTAAGATTGTTTCATTTTACTTTCATCTTGGATGTATTGTAATTACAACTGTTTATCCGTGAGGGGCTACAACCTTTCAGGGATAACTTTAACATAGGGTCTCAGTGAGGCTCCTTTTTGTATATCGGAATCAAGGGTTAATATCTCCTGAGGGGGGTTATTGAGCAGGGGGGTTTATAATCATGTTTGTTATGTGATTCTGTCTGCTACTGTGTAGTGTTGCTTCCGCTCATGGTTATTTTGGAACATAATTGCCTATGTCTAGTGACGCGGCCCTTACGGTTGGGCGCGCTTTTGCATGCACTGCACGGTTTACCTTGTGACTGGGCGTGGCCACATTTTGGCTCTCCATTTCCGCATTCCTGACCGTGTGGCGACAGAGAAATCCTGGTCCGCTGGTGTCTAGTTCCCTGGAGGTGGTGAGTGCCCCAGCCTTGGGGGTGTAAGGTTCCGTTTAGATTTTTCTTATTGGTCCATTTTTTATTCAATATCCCATTTATGGAGGATTCTGATTTTTTGGAGACAGATGTCTCTGATTCAGACTCTACTTCTTGCGAAGAATATGAATTGGCCCGGGTGATACATGCCCATCAGTTATGTTCCGAATGCCGTTTTAGAGTGCTCTTTTCATCAGTATCGGGAATCAGGTGCCCACTGAGCCATCCGCCTCTGGGGATTCTATTTCCCACAAGGTGAGTTCCCTACACCAACTCTTACTACGCATGCAGGTAACCCAAACGCTACTTATCCTTCTATGGAGTGTGGCCTGTTCCCACCGGAGGTTACAACACGGTTCCGCATGGCCATATCTTTGGCGCTGGCACATCTGCACCTCCCGGGAGTGTGTCCGTGTTCCGTTAACCGTGTCTCGTCGGGCGTGGGATCGCCTGGTCCAGTTCAGCACTCCGGGGGAGAGACTGCCCCTGAGGCCTCAGGGGGTCAACCTTCGAAAGCCCGTTTTTGCATTCAGTGTCCTCTATAGCTTGGGTATTGTTTTCCCAAAAGTAATGAATGGAGCTGTGGACTCTTTCCATTTATGAAGAAAAACTTAAATTATGCTTACCTGATAATTTTCTTTTCTTCAGATGGAAAGAGTCCACAGCTCCCCGCCCGTATTTTTTCTGTGGGGCGTCTGTTATTTTTGTTCTTCTGGCACCTTTTCACCCTGATATTTCTCCTACTATTCCTTGTTCCCTCGGCAGAATGACTGGGGGATGAGGGAAGTGGGAGGGGTATTTAAGCCTTTGGCTGGGGTGTCTTTGCCTCCTCCTGGTGGCCAGGTTCTGATTTCCCAAAAGTAATGAATGCAGCTGTGGACTCTTTCCATCTGAAGAAAAGAAAATGATCAGGTAAGCATAATTTAAGTTTTTCTATAGAGAATACTGCAGTGCTGACCCTTTCAGCATAGGTGCAGCAGCTATTTCAAATGACAAAATAAAGCTAAAGGAGCGGTAATCATTTAATACACTCTAGCAGATAAAATGGGTTATTAAGGACAGATGAAAACAAAACACTGTATGCACCACCCTGCAGTGCAGACACAGTGATACCCAGCACTCTGTATGCACCACATGACACTGTGTTCTCCACCTTGCAGAGCGGGCACAGTGATTACCCACCACTCTGTATGCGCCACATGACACTATGTGCTCCACCTTGCAGCGTGGACATAGTGATTACCCAGCACTCTGTATGCGCCACATGAAACTGTGTGCTCCACCTTGCAGAGCGGGCACAGTGATTACCCACCACTCTGTATGCTCCACATGACACTATGTGCTCCACCTTGCAAAGCGGGCACAGTGATTACCCACCACTCTGTATGCGCCACATGACACTGTGTGCTCCACCGTGCAGCGTGGACATAGTGATTACCCAGCACTCTGTATGCGCCACATGACACTGTGTGCTCCACCTTGCAGAGCGGGCACAGTGATTACCCACCACTCTGTATGCGTCACATGACACTATGTGCTCCACCTTGCAGCGTGGACATAGTGATTACCCAGCACTCTGTATGCACCACATGACGCTGTGTGCTCCACCTTGCAAAGCGGGCACAGTGATTACCCACCACTCTGTATGCGCCACATGACACTGTGTGCTCCACCTTGCAGCGTGGACATAGTGATTACCCAGCACTCTGTATGCGCAACATAACACTGTGTGCTCCACCTTGCAGTGCGAGCACAATAACCCTCAAGTTATTTACTTTGTATAATAAATTTGCTTTGCAATTCTGTTTCTTTTAGGCACAAGAGGAAGATACGGTTTTGGCAAGTGAGCAGGTCAGCATTGTTGAATCTGAGAGTGAATGTGGGGTGAGTAATATGCCATCTGTAGTGAGTAATTTGCCATCTGTAGTGAGTAATATGCAATCTGTAGTGAGTAATATGCCATCTGTAGTGAATAATATGTTATCTGTAGTGAATAATATGCTGTCTGTAGTGAGTAATATACCATCTGTAGTGAGTAATATGTTATCTGTAGTGAATAATATGTTATCTGTAGTGAGTAATATGCCATCTGTAGTGAGTAATACACCATCTGTAGTGAGTAATTTGCCATCTGTAGTGAGTAATATATCACCTGTAGTGAGTAGTTTGCCATCTGTAGTGAGTAATATGCCATCTGTAGTGAGTAATACGTCATCTGTAGTGAGTTATACACCATCTATAGTGAGTAATACATCATCTGTAGTGAGATATATGCCATGTATAGTGAGTAATACACCATCTGTAGTGAGTAATATATCACCTGTAGTGAGTAGTTTGCCATCTGTAGTGAGTAATATGCCATCTGTAGTGAGTAATACGTCATCTGTAGTGAGTTATACACCATCTATAGTGAGTAATACATCATCTGTAGTGAGATATATGCCATGTATAGTTAGTAATACACCATCTGTAGTGAGTAATTTGCCATCTGTAGTGCGTAATACACCATCTGTAGTGCGTAATACAACATCTGTAGTGCGTAATACACCATCTGTAGTGAGTAATACACCATCTGTAGTGAGTAATATACCATCTGTAGTGAGTAATACACCATCTGTAGTGAGTAATATGCCATGTATAGTGAGTAATACACCATCTGTATTGAGTAATTTGCCATCTTTAGTGCGTAATTTGCCATCTGTAGTGCGTAATACACCATCTGTAGTGCGTAATATACCATCTGTAGTGAGGGATGTCATTTGTAGTAAGTAATACACCATCTGTAGTGAGTAATATCCCATCTGTAGTGAGTAATATCCCATCTGTAGTGAGTAAGATGTCATCTGTAGTGATTAATACACCATCTGTAGTGAGTAATATGCCATCTGTAGTGAGTTATTTTGCCATCTGTAGTGAGTAATTTGCCATTTGTAGTGAGTAATATGCCATCTGTAGTAAATAATATGTAATTTGTAGTGAGTAATGTCATCTGTAGTGATTAATATGCCATCTGTAGTGATTAATATGCCATCTGTAGTGAGTAATACACCATCTGTAGTGAGTAATTTGCCATCTGTAGTGAGTTATTTTGCCATATGTAGTGAGTAATTTGCCATCTTTTGTGATTAATATGCCATCTGTAGTGAGTAATGTCATCTGTAGTGATTAATATGCCATCTGTAGTGATTAATATGCCATCTGTAGTGAGTAATACACCATCTGTAGTGAGTAATTTGCCATCTGTAGTGAGTTATTTTGCCATATGTAGTGAGTAATTTGCCATCTTTTGTGATTAATATGCCATCTGTAGTGAGTAATATGCCATCTGTAGTGAGTAATATGCCATCTGTAGTGAGTTATTTTGCCATCTGTAGTGAGTTATTTTGCAATCTGTAGTGAGTGATATTCCATCTGTAGTGAGTGATATTCCATCTGTAGTGAGTAAGATGTCATCTGTAGTGATTAATATACCATCTGTAGTGAGTAATTTGCCATCTGTCGTGAGTTATTTTGCCATCTGTAGTGAGTAATTTGCCATCTGTCGTGAGTTATTTTGCCATCTGTAGTGAGTAATTTGCCATTTGTAGTGAGTAATGTCATCTGTAGTGATTAATATGCCATCTGTAGTGAGTTATTTTGCAATCTGTAGTGAGTAATATGCAATCTGTAGTGAGTGATATGCCATCTGTAGTGAGTAATACGCCATCTGTAGTGAGTAATATGCCATCTGTAGTGAGTAATACACCATCTGTAGTGAGTAATACACCATCTGTAGTGAGTAATACACCATCTGTAGTGAGTAATAGGCCATCTGTAGTGAGTTATTTTGCCATCTGTAGTGAGTTATTTTGCAATCTGTAGTGAGTAATATGCAATCTGTAGTGAGTGATATGCCATCTGTAGTGAGTAATACACCATCTGTAGTGAGTAATATGCCATCTGTAGTGAGTAATACACCATCTGTAGTGAGTAATACACCATCTGTAGTGAGTGATATGCCATCTGTAGTGAGTGATATGCCATCTGTAGTGAGTAATACACCATCTGTAGTGAGTAATATGCCATCTGTAGTGAGTAATACACCATCTGTAGTGAGTAATACACCATCTGTAGTGAGTAATATGCCTTCTGTAGTGAGTAATACACCATCTGTAGTGAGTAATTTGCCATCTGTAGTGAGTTATTTTGCCATATGTAGTGAGTAATTTGCCATCTTTTGTGATTAATATGCCATCTGTAGTGAGTAATAAGTCATCTGTAGTGAGTGATATGCCATCTGTAGTGAGCAATACGTCATCTGTAGTGAGCAATACGTCATCTGTAGTAAGTAATACGCATCTGTAGTGAGTAATACACCATCTGTAGTGAGTAATACACCATCTGTAGTGAGTAATACACCATCTGTAGTGAGTAATATGTCATCTGTAGTGAGTAATATGTCATCTGAAGTGAGTAAGATGTCATCTGTAGTGATTAATACACCATCTGTAGTGATTAATATGCCATCTGTAGTGATTAATATGCCATCTGTAGTGAGTAATACACCATCTGTAGTGAGTAATATGCCATCTGTAGTGATTAATATGCCATCTGTAGTGATTAATATGCCATCTGTAGTGATTAATATGCCATCTGTAGTGAGTAATACACCATCTGTAGTGATTAATATGCCATCTGTAGTGATTAATATGCCATCTGTAGTGAGTAATACACCATCTGTAGTGAGTAATATGCCATCTGTAGTGAGTAATATGCCATCTGTAGTGAGTTATTTTGCCATCTGTAGTGAGTTATTTTGCCATCTGTAGTGAGTTATTTTGCCATCTGTAGTGAGTAATATGCCATCTGTAGTGAGTTATTTTGCCATCTGTAGTGAGTTATTTTGCCATCTGTAGTGAGTTATTTTGCCATCTGTAGTGAGTAATATGCCATCTGTAGTGAGTTATTTTGCCATCTGTAGTGAGTAATACACCATCTGTAGTGAGTAATATGCCATCTGTAGATAACTGCTATGATTCCGGGAGATCACTGGGTGCCGAATAGAAATATCAGCCACTGGCTCTGAGCAGCAAAGTAAATATAAAGTACAGAACCTCAGGTGATAATATTGTAAATGTAATTACAAAGGTATCCGATTTGTGTTAAATGTAAAAGGGTTTATAACTGTGACCCTAGATAGAGGCGCATCTCTATTAAAGGCTATTGACACATCTGATGGGAATATCATAAATTGCACATGGACTAGTAATGTTTATGCATTTGTAATAACCATTTGCAGGTTTGAGTCTGCATAAATATCAGCATAAAATGGCTACTGTTGTTCCCACTTAACCCTTGTGTTTAAATAGTGATATTAGATACAAGTAACTGAAATGTAGTGATGCACGTTTTCAGGCTAAATGCTTGGCCTGTATGTCGTGCTATAATACTAGAAGGTAAAGTATTGCACTGGTGGCTAGGTTAGATTATACAGCTCTACTTAAATATCAACCTGGGAGAGCAGATATATAATACTACCAAAAATATAGCCTTGTGCCCACTTCAATTACTAATAGGCATATTCAGCGGATACATATAGTTAGATCCCTGCCTGTTAGATGCTATTGAGTATATTGATTGAAGAGCAGAACTTCCGTTTGGGATATAGGAAGTTAGCATAAATCACTCGGTTAGAAGTCAGCCATATATTGAAACATAATAGCTTAAATTATTTGTTATGGTAGTAACGCTTAACGCAATTGATACATATTGTACTTCACACTCAATATTGAGAGTGTTAACTTAGTATTTAAATAACAGTGCGGTACTACTAATGTATCATTATAATGGAGCTTTCAATGACTGTGAGCGCATTAAGTAAAAGCAGGAATTGTACTAAATAAATTGAAATATTAGCCAGGAGGTTCAGTATACAGTATAAATAGAGTTCATTGCTACCAGCCATTAAAATATCCTTGCATATTAAGTCATAAGCGAATGTATTGCCTCGGATTTATACTATGAATCACACGCATGATGCTGATGGGAGCTCTGTTAATATTTTAAAAAGACTTGCTAGTTGTAATCAGTGGGTTTATTTGCCGCTAGGCTACTAATTGAAGCCTATGCACTAAGTTCATAACGAATAGCCGAATCTTACCTAACAGATTGAGTGAAACTTTAGTGTGAATCATAGTATAAATCGGAGGCAATACATTCGCTTATGACTTAATATGCAAGAATATTTTAATGGCTGGTAGCAATGAACTATATCTATACTGTATATGGAACCTCCTGGCTAATATTTCAATTTATTTAGTACAATTCCTGCTTTTACTTAATGCGCTCACAGTCATTGAAAGCTCCATTATAATGATACATTAGTAGTACCGCACTGTTATTTAAATACTAAGTTAACACTCTCAATATTGAGTGTGAAGTACAATATGTATCAATTGCGTTAAGCGTTACTACCATAACAAATAATTTAAGCTATTATGTTTCAATATATGACTGACTTCTAACCGAGTGATTTATGCTAACTTCCTATATCCAAAACGGAAGTTCTGCTCTTCAATCAATATACTCAATAGCATCTAACAGGCAGGGATCTAACTATATGCATCCGCTGAATATACCTATTAGTAATTGAAGTGGTCACAAGGCTATATTTTTGGTAGTATTATATATCTGCTCTCCCAGGTTGATATTTAAGTAGAGCTGTATAATCTAACCTAGCCACCAGTGCAATACTTTACCTTCTAGTATTATAGCACGACATACAGGCCAAGCATTTAGCCTGAAACGTGCATCACTACATTTCAGTTACTTGTATCTAATATCACTATTTAAACACAAGGGTTAAGTGGGAACAACAGTAGCTATTTTATGCTGATATTTATGCAGACTCAAACCTGCAAATGGTTATTACAAATGCATAAACATTACTAGTCCATGTGCAATTTATGATATTCCCATCAGATGTGGCACTCACTAGCCTTTAATAGAGATGCGCCTCTATCTAGGGTCACAGTTATAAACCATTTAACACAAATCGGATACCTTTGTAATTACATTTACAATATTACCACCTGAGGTTCTGTACTTTATATTTACTTTGCTGCTCAGAGCCAGTGGCTGATATTTCTATTCGGCAGCCAGTGATCTTGCGCAATCATAGCAGTTATCTAACTGGACTTGTTACTGCCAGCATTTTAGTTTTAACAATACACCCATTGTTTTAAACACCTTCTAATAAAGATTTACATTTTAATTTGTGTGACTTTTTTCTAAACTCCATTTTATGTGAGGGTCTTAATTGAGTGCTTATACAATATCAATTTTTTTGTTCAGTTTCTTTAACTGACTGCCAATCAATGTAGTGAGTAAAATGCCGGCACAGGAATAGTTCAGATGGCACAATCTTGTTACATACTAAATGTGGCTACGTCAGTGTCAAAACTCATGATATCCCATCTGGTGCCAGAAATGGCTATACAATTGTGTTGCAGCATCTTCTGTTGTTAACACTAGACTGACCTTAGTTTTAATCTTACCTTGTACCTTTGTCCTATCTCTACCATACCCCAACCCAAACCATGACCTCAATCCTAACTCATGACATTCACCCTAACCTTAACTCAACTAACCTTAGCCCAAACTAACCTTAGCCTTAACTTTAGCCCAAACTGACCTTAGCCTTAACTTTTACCCAAACTAACCTTAGTCTTAACTTTTACCCAAACTAACCTTAGTCTTAACTTTTACCCAAACTAACCTTGGCCTTAACTTTAGCCCAAACTGACCTTATTCTTAACTTTTACCCAAACTAACCTTAGTCTTAACTTTTACCCAAACTAACCTTGGCCTTAACTTTAGCCCAAACTAACCTTAGTCTTAACTTTAACCCAAACTAACCTTAGTCTTAACCCAAACTAACCTAAGTCTTAAAGGGACAGTCAACACCAGAATTTTTGTTGTTTAAAAAAGAATGATAATCCCTTTATTACCCATTCCCCAGTTTTGCATAACCAGCACAGTTATAATAATACACGTTTTACCTCTGTAATTACCTTGTATCTAAACTTCTGCTGACTGCCCCCTTATTTCCGTTCTTTTGACAGACTTGCATTTTAGCCAATCAGTGCTCACTCCTAGTTCACTTCACGTGCATGTGCTCAATGTTATCTATAAAAAAAACTCATGAACGACCTCTAGTGGTCAAAATGCATTCAGATTAGAGGCAGTCTTCAAGGTCTAAGAAATTAGCATATGAACCTCCTAGGTTTAGCTTTCAACTAAGAATACCAAGAGAACCAAGCAAAATTGGTGATAAAAGTAAATTTGGAAGTTGTTTAAAATGACATGCCCTATTTAAATCATTAATGTTTTTTTGGACTTGACCGTCCCTTTAACGTTTACCCAAAATAATCTTAGTCTTAACTTTAACCCAAACTAACCTTAGCCTTAAATTTAACCTAAACTACCCTTAGCCTTAACTTTTACCAAAACTGACCTTAGCCTTAACTATAGCCCAAACTAACCTTTTCCTTAGCTTTAGCCCAAACTAACCTTAGCCTCAAAGGGACATGAAACACAATTTATTTTCTTTCATGATTTAGAAAAAAACATGCAATTTTAAACAACTTTCTAATTTACTTCTATTATCTAACATTATCTAACATAATTCTAACATTCTCTTGATATCCTTTGCTGAAAAGCATATCTAGATAGGCTCAGTAGCTGCTGACTGGTAGCTGCACCTAGATGCCTCGTGTGATTGACTCACCCATGTGCATTGCTATTTCTTCAACAAAGGATATCTAATGAATGAAGCTGTGGAATCTGTTGGCGCTTTATATATAAAGAATAATATTTCAAGAAGTAAACTGGAATGTTGTTTAAAATTGTATGTTCTATCCGAATCAGGAAAGAAATTTTTTGGGTTAAGTGTCCCTTTAACTTTAACCCAAACTGACCTTAGCCTTAACTTTAGCCCAAACTAACCTTAGCCTTAACTTTAGCCTAAACTAATCTTAGCCTTAACTTTAGCCCAAACTAAATCATAGCCTTAACTTTAGCCCAAACTAACCTTAGTCTTAACTTTAGCCCAAACTAACCTTAGCCTTAACTTTAGCCCAAACTAACCTTAGCCTTAACGTTAGCCTAACCTAACCTTAGTCTTAACTTTAGCCCAAACTAACCTTAGCCTTAACTTAAGCACAAACTAACCTTAGCCTTAACTTAAGCCCAAACTAACCTTAGCCTTAACTTAAGCACAAACTAACCTTAGTCTTATTTTTAACCTAAACTGACCTTAACTTTAACCCAAACTAACCTTAGCCTTAACTTTAGCCCAAACTAAATCATAGCCTTAACTTTATCCCAAACTAAATCATAGCCTTAACTTTAGCCCAAACAAACCTTAGTCTTAACTTTAGCCTAAACAACCTTCGCCTTAACTTAAAGGGACATGAAAGCCAATTTTTTTTCTTTCGTGATTTAGAAAGAGCATGTCATTTTAAACAACTTTCCAATTTACTTCTATTATCTAATTTGCTTCATTCTCTTGATATCACTTGCTGAAAAGCATATCTAGATATGCTCAGTAGCTGCTGATTGGTTGCTGCACCTAGAGGCCTTGTGTGATTGGCTTACACATGTGCATTGTTATTTCTTCAACAAAGGATATCTAAAGAATTGCGCAAATTAGATAATAGAAGTAAATTGGAAAGTTGTTTAAAATTGCATGCCCTATCTGAATAATGAAAGTTTAATTTTGACTAGACTGTCCCTTTAAGCCCAAACTAACCTTAGCCTTAACTTTAGCCCAAACTATCCTTAGCCTTAACTTTAGCCCAAACTAACCTTAGTCTTAACTTTAGTCCAAACTAACCTTAGTCTTAACTTTAGCCCAAACTAACCATAGCCTTAACTTAAGCCCAAACTAACCTTAGTCTTAACTTTAGCCCAAACTAACCTTAGCCTTAACTTTAGTCCAAACTAACCTTAGTCTTAAAGGGACATGAAACCCAAAAAATGTATTTCATGATTCAGATAGAGAATACAATTTACTTCTATTATTTAATTTGCTTCCTTCTCTTGTTATCCTTTGCTGAAAGCTTTATCTAGGAAAGCTCAGGAGCAGCAGAGAACCTAGGTTCTAGCTGCTGGTTGGTGGCTGCATATATATATACCGATTGTCATTGGCTCACCCATGTGTTCAATTAGAAACCAGTAGTGCATTGCTGCTTCTTCAACAAATGATACCAAGAGAATGAAATAAATTAGATAATAGAAGTAGAAGTAAATTAGAAAGTTGTTTAAAATGGTATCCTCTATCTGAATCATGAAAGAAAAAAATGTGGTTTTCATGTCCCTTTAACTTTCGCCCAAACTAACCTTAGTCTTAACTTTAGCCCAAACTGACCCTAGTCTTAACTTTAGCCCAAACTAACCTTAGTCTTAACTTTAGCCCAAACTAACCTTAGCCTTAACTTTAGTCCAAACAAACCTTAGTCTTAACTATAACCCAAACTAACCTTAGTCTTAACTATAACCCAAACTAACCTTAGTCTTAACTTTAGTCCAAACTAACCTTAGTCTTAACTATAACCCAAACTAACCTTAGTCTTAACTATAACCCAAACTAACCTTAGTCTTAACTTTATCCCAAACTAACCTTAGTCTTAACTTTAACCCAAACTAAACTTAGTCTTAACTTTAGTCCAAACTAACCTTAGTCTTAACTTTAGTCCAAACTAACCTTAGTCTTAACTATAGCCCAAACTAACCTTAGTCTTAACTATAACCCAAACTAACCTTAGTCTTAACTTTAGCCCAAACTGACCCTAGTCTTAACTTTAGCCCAAACTGACCCTAGTCTTAACTTTAGCCCAAACTAACCTTAGTCTTAACTTTAGCCCAAACTAACCTTAGCCTTAACTTTAGTCCAAACAAACCTTAGTCTTAACTATAACCCAAACTAACCTTAGTCTTAACTATAACCCAAACTAACCTTAGTCTTAACTTTAGTTTAAACTAACCTTAGTCTTAACTATAACCCAAACTAACCTTAGTCTTAACTATAACCCAAACTAACCTTAGTCTTAACTTTAGTCCAAACTAACCTTAGTCTTAACTATAACCCAAACTAACCTTAGTCTTAACTATAACCCAAACTAACCTTAGTCTTAACTTTAACCCAAACTAACCTTAGTCTTAACTTTAGTCCAAACTAACCTTAGTCTTAACTTTAGTCCAAACTAACCTTAGTCTTAACTATAGCCCAAACTAACCTTAGTCTTAACTTTAGCCCAAACTAACCTTAGTCTTAACTTTAGTCCAAACTAACCTTAGTCTTAACTTTAACCCAAACTAACCTTAGTCTTAACTTTAGTCCAAACTAACCTTAGTCTTAACTTTAGCCCAAACTAACCTTAGTCTTAACTTTAGTCCAAACTAACCTTAGTCTTAACTTTAGCCCAAACTGACCTTAGCCTTAACTTTTACCCAAACTAACCTTAGTCTTGAAAAAAAAATCCCAAAGAAGTTCCAAGCATCCACGACTGTAGATAGTTAGTAAATAAAAAGTCCAAAGTCTCTCAGATATAATCAAAACATAAAATAGTGAATTTATTGATAACTATTAAAAAAGGCAGACTCCATATGAAAAAACAAAAGGTGAAAAAGCAGTAAAAAGAAAGTCTGACCAGTTTCGGTCACTCAGACCGTAGTCTTAGACATAAAATGCAGACTACAGGTGTGTGCTATTTAAAGCCCCAACCAATCTGCAATTGGTGTACTTTGTACACTGCTCATACCTACTTTAACACTTTAAGTGACAGCATATTTTTTAATTAAGGTCACAGCATGTTATTGGGATAATAAAATATATTATAAATCATGTGATGATGAAAAAGGCAAGAAAAACTTAATACTCCATAATGTGTACATTCATAATAAAATTAGTTATTTAAGAAATATATTTGAAAATCTGTTATCTTGAATGAAAGAGATTAAGTTGTTGCTACTCAAACGGGGGCTTACAATGCTGCAGATTATTTTGTATAGATAAGAACATTTTAATAGCAGTAAGTAAAGATATATTAAAACCTAAATAATAATATTAAACATTAGTAAATTGGAGACTGATAGAAATGGTGACACAACACAGTGTTATACATGAATAGACATAGGCATACCATTCTCTCAAGATATAATTGTTAAGATGAATAGGCCTCAAACTTAACAGTGGCACTAAGATATTACAATTATTGTTTGTGATTTAACATATCTAATTCCTGGCCCAACACTTGATGAAATAACCTTAGTCTTAACTTTAGTCCAAACTAACCTTAGTCTTAACTATAACCCAAACTAACCTTAGTCTTAACTATAACCCAAACTAACCTTAGTCTTAACTTTAGTCCAAACTAACCTTAGTCTTAACTTTAGTCCAAACTAACCTTAGTCTTAACTTTAGTCCAAACTTACCTTAGTCTTAACTTTAGTCCAAACTAACCTTAGTCTTAACTTTAGCCCAAACTAACCTTAGTCTTAACTTTAGCCCAAACTAACCTTAGTCTTAACTATAACCCAAACTAACCTTAGTCTTAACTTTAGTCCAAACTAACCTTAGTCTTAACTATAACCCAAACTAACCTTAGTCTTAACTATAACCCAAACTAACCTTAGTCTTAACTTTAGTCCAAACTAACCTTAGTCTTAACTTTAGTCCAAACTAACCTTAGTCTTAACTTTAGTCCAAACTTACCTTAGTCTTAACTTTAGTCCAAACTAACCTTAGTCTTAACTTTAGCCCAAACTAACCTTAGTCTTAACTTTAGCCCAAACTAACCTTAGTCTTAACTATAACCCAAACTAACCTTAGTCTTAACTTTAGTCCAAACTAACCTTAGTCTTAACTATAACCCAAACTAACCTTAGTCTTAACTTTAGCCCAAACTGACCTTAGCCTTAACTTTAGCCCAAACTAACCTTAGTCTTAACTTTAGCCCAAACTAACCTTAGTCTTAACTATAACCCAAACTAACCTTAGTCTTAACTTAAGCCCAAACTGACCCTAGTCTTAAAGTGACAGTAAACTAAAAATTAAACTTCCATGATTCAGGCAGTTTTAAACAACTTTCCAATTGGCCTGTTATCAAATTTGCTTTGTTCCCTTGGTATCCTTTGTTGAAGAGTAAATATAGGTAGGCTGATAGGAGCTGAGGAGCAGGATGGTGTCTTTAGCAGTCTATGATAGCAGTATTTGCAACAATGTATACATTGACATAAACATTTTTGCAAACACTGCTGCCACAAGGCTAAAGACACGTGCATGCTCCTAAACTCAGCTAAGATTACTCTTTAACAAAGGATACCAAGAGAACTAAGCAAAAGTGATAATGGAAGAAAATTGGAAAGCTGCTTAAAATGTTGTGCTCTATCCAGTTTTGACATTGCCGTCCCTTTAACTTAAACATTAACTAACCTTAACTCACCATTTGCCTCATTTGAAAGAGTCAATCAGGGCTTGCTGCTGACAAGTCACAGTCATTTTGTTAGTACAATGAATGTAAGCTTAGGAGCTGGCCTGTTTTTAGTTCAGCATCTGGGTAGCACCTGCTGATTGGTGGCTAAATGTACTAAGGGATAACTTAGTGACTTGTGATTGGCTATATAAAGCAACCAATGGGAGTTTGCTTTTGCTGGGTGAGGAGCCATATGTGGCAGAGAGGAGCTTACAGCATTTTTTGGGGGGGTAATTTTCCATATCAAACCCTTCAAAAAAGTGTAATTAAAATTCTATTCCTTATGGCAAAGAGCATCGGTTTAACTAGACACAACATAACCCATTTGGTGCTGGGCTTGTGCATTAATATCCTCTCTGAGCATAAAGATTAGATGGGGAGCTCTTTTCAAAAGACATTTTGTCTCCTATAACACAAAAGATTATTTAGCAAATAAAACACTGCTAAAAGCAGCACTCCTCCTGTTCCTGGTGAGAACTCGCATGACAAAGGGCAACTTGACATCAGAAGCAGAGGTTTTTTTTATTTTTATTTGTATGTTTGGTATCCAGATGTGCTAATAAGATCAATTTGAAACTCTGCGAGAAGGACGCTTCATCTTGGCTTTCACAGAAAAATAGAAGTGATGAGAGCTTTAAAGTGTCGTCAAATGGGGAGCGTGAAAATCTTTTTTAGCAAAGTTTCCGTCAGGTTCGCGGGATCATTGTGACATGTATCTGTCATTTACAATTTAATCCTCATTAGGATGACTGCTCCTTCTGAGAAAACGCTCTGATTATCCCTAGTCTGGTTTATTATTCTTGCTTTATTTGCTTTTTAATCTAATTTAGCTTTAACTCCTTAACTGCCAGATGTAAGTTCGTTACAGCTCGTAATTTTCTCACTAGCGACTAACACAGTTTGTTTAACCCTTACAAACGGGCTAAAGTACTGTGCAGTATCAGTTGTGCACAAACATGCATTTCCTTCTAGTTTCCCTTTAAGTTTAAACTGTTTTTTTACATTATCTCTTTTTCATGGATCTATCTATTTATCTATTTATATCTGTATCTATCATCTATCGATCTATCTGTATCTATTTATCTGTATTTATCTATTTGTCTGTCTATCTATTGATCATCTATCTATCTGTATCTATGTATCTGTATTTATCTATTTGTCTGTCTATCTATCTATCTATCATCTATCTATCTATCTGTATCTATGTATCTGTATCTATGTATCTGTATTTATCTATCTATTTGTCTGTCTGTCTGTCTATCTATCATCATCTATCGATTATCTATCTATCTATTTATCTGTATTTATCTATCTATTTGTCTGTCTATCTATCTAATAGAAAGAGTAGATATTTTTTCTAAAACAAAACAAAAACTCTTGTTATTTGCACTAAGAATGAATTACAAAATAGATGATATTTTTATGTATCCAAAGTTGTTATTGTAATCTGGTTGTTATTGTAATCTGATGCTACCAAGGGAAATATATTATTTATACGCTAATGTTACCAACATAAAATAAAACTTATGATTAAACAGTGTATCCATTACATTACATATATCTTGTTGGTATAGAAATTACTGTGTGCTGTGAGGTTTGGACAATGCTTAAAAAACACATGCAGTATCTGCTGCATCACAACGTATAAGATTTGTAGGCTTTAAATAGAGATACAGTAGAACGTAACTCTCCCAAAAGCAACAGTAATTTGTTTTTGCTCAGCTGTTTATTATTTTGTTTTCTCTGTCATTTCACAGTGTGTTGTGTAGGACTGCATGTGCTAGAACCGCCTTGTCTGCACGTGTGTCAGCCGTTTGCTAGGAGGCAGCGCTGACCGGCACCGCCTGCTGTCAGATGAGATCCTAATAGGATCTAAAAACAAAGCAAATATTGCACTAGACTGAGTGTAGTGAAATGTTTGTGTCAGTAGCACAGGATAGTGCTGTATGTTCACCCTGAGCGTAGGACCGTTAATGTACTTTCATATGTGTTACTTATTAATAGACCCAGCTGCCAGTCTCTTACTCTGCACGGTGCACGTGCAGTGCCCGTGCTCAGGTTAAAGGTGCCTGTCTGAGATGTGTGTGTCCTAGTGATATTGTGCTTTAGTTTCATGGCACGTTGCTGATGTACAGGTATATTGTATAGTTTTATGTAGCTTAAAGGGACGTGGAAATCAAAATGAAACATGTGCACGCTCCTAAGCCTACCTCAGTATGCTCTCATGGGAAGCAGCTCATTTTTAACAACACTGACCAAGGCAAAGAGGAAAATTGATAGTATATGTAGTACTTTGGAGATAATTTTGAAGTTGTACACTCTTATCTGAATCATATTTTATTTTACTTCTGTCTATTTAATATGATTTTATTTATTATACTGCAGGTCTGTTGTGCTAGACGTTTTGTGCGTGAGATTGGGCTCTGTAACAAACTATAAGTGCTGTTTAGTAGTAATGACTTTTTTTATTGCTTGAGAATGTAAAGGGTTAACAGAAAGTTTACCTCTGCGTTTGGCGCGTCTTTTTGCCATGGTAATTACACTTTGTCATTAACAGCGAATCCGGTCCAACCGGTTTGTTTTTTTCCAAACACAGAGACAAAATGAGTGAGAACAGCGCAAACAGGACTGGGATTCGCTGAACAGATAACACAAGAGATAAAGACGAGCACTGGGGTTATTGTACAGCGTCTGTTCACCTAAAATATCACTGTGTGCAGTGAAGCAGTTCTGAACAATAACACAGGGAATGTCTTGTTCTATCACATTGGGGTTTTAACCCTTTGGCTGCCAAGAGAGCAATGCAGACTAGAATATTGAAATTCACTATGTTTTCTTGTGTATGTTGAGATTCAAGTGTTTTACAATAATGGACATTTTGCATTAATTGGAGATATTTTATGTATGTATAATTTAAAGGGACATAATACTCATATGCTAAATCACTTGAAACGGATGCAGTATAACTGTAAAAAGCTGACAGGAAAATATCACCTGAGCATCTCTATGTAAAAAAAGAAGATATTTTACCTCACAATTTCCTCAGCTCAGCAGAGTAAGTTCTGTGTAAAAAGTTATACTCAGCTGATCCCAGCTGCAGGTAAAAAAATTAAAAAAAAAATGAAGAAATGAACAGCAGCCAATCAGCATCAACAGTGCTGAGGTCATGAACTCTTTTACTGTGATCTCATGAGATTTGACTTAACTCTCATGAGATTTCATAGTAAACTTCTTTTAACTGAATAGGGAAATAATATGAGTGTGCACAAGGCTCACTCCCTTAGCTGTCCCGGGACAGACATACTGATTTGCTGCTTAGAAGTCCTTTACAATGGGATGTGGCCACTGAGGAACTTTTGAGGTAAAATATCTTTCTTTTTTACATAGAGATGTTCAGGTGATATTTTCTAGTCAGCTTTTTACAGCTATGCTGCATCACTTTCAAGTGTTTTAACATTTGGGTATCATTGCCCTTTAAGCCACATGTATTATATAAAGAGTAATTGCCAGCAAATAAGATGAGTATCCTCATGTTTGTGCAACCAAATGACAATCCTAAAAGGTACCAATTACATAGTGTGTCGCAAGTATGGAACAATAGACTCACTGTAAGTATAAATGTGAGTTTTCTTAACTTCAGATGTGTGTGTGTTACATTGCAGCCGGCAAGTTGAGCTGTGCTGTACGTCCCCTGATACCTGCAAGGTACTTTGCACGCAGGAAGCACTTGAGAGATTACAATGTGACACGTCTGTGTACATTAATTCAAATAACAAACATTCCTGTTATTACCAGACGGCCAATAGGGAGCTGCAGTTTCATCAGCTTTTTAGCATATGTAAATTGTAGAGGCATTTCTGCTTCTGTAAGGGGTGTGTGCAGAAGGCTTCAGGAATTTCACCTCTGTGTGGAACGTCACTGTTTCTCCTTATGTGCCATTAGCCGCTCTTCTTTAGTCAAATACTTGAAAAACGCTTCTCAGTTCCTCTCTGGGTGACACTCAGTGAGTATGACAGACACCGGACAGACTATTTTATTTCAATTCATTCTTGCAACGTTACCTCTCTGTGTGCTCAGCTCCTTAGTACATTCTTTCACTTGTATGGATATAGGCTATTTTTGGAAGCTGCGTAAGGAAATATAAACTGTATAGTCTTGTTACCAGAGTCAAAAGAAGATAGCTTACAAATGATTTTAACCCCTTGGCTGCTAAAAGTTTTGCACTGTAATGCTATGCACAAGATGCACTGCCTCTCCAGCAGCCAAGCAGTTAAAAATGTATGTAAAACTTCTTTATTCTTATTTATTTACAATCAAAATATCCCTTGTATCAACTGCGTAAATAGTTAACGTCTTCATTGCCAGTAGAACCGATAACGTCAGATGAGCGCCGTCCTGTTATTTTTGTAGTATATTGTCTCTGACTGGTTGATTGAGACGACTTTGCTCTCTGCTTGCTGAAAAAAATCCTTGAGCAAACGTACAGTAGATTAGCTGCCAGGTAACCTGTTGATATAAGATCACATGAGATTTTGTTTCATTCCTCACGGGAATATCCGTGTCTCCGTCATGGGTACGCTTATTTTAATTGTACAATTGCTGGTTTGTCTGCTGGGCAGGTTTCTTCTCCTAATGCACCTGTTGTGCGATCTTTTTCAGGAACAGCAGGGAGATGGCAAAAAAATGGTGGCCACTTTTACATCTGAGCTGGAGATGATCATCCAGGATTGCCAGGGCAGGGTCACAGAGGTGGAAATGTGGCTGCAAGAAATAAGCCTGTCCCTGGCATTAAGCACCCCGGGCACCACTGTGCAACAGACGCTGGAACAGCAGCTGCTAGACAGTCAGGTAAACAGACATGGTCAAAGTGCACTAACACTTCCAACAAACTACTTCCTGTTTGCAGCTTCATGTTACCCAGTAAGGAAGACAAACGTGTGCTTCTGACACACTCACTACAATTATACAGATTGTCCATAAGTGCCCTAAACAGCAAATGCCTGCACTGCCTTATCCTGCCAATCAACAAGTCACTGCTGTGTGCAGAAGGCGAGAGCGCACTGCACGCTCTCATGGTAGCTGCAGCAGTCTAAAGAATTTGGTTATTAATGCGCTGCAATTAACTTCTTGGCTGCAAAAAGGAGCAGCAACATAGAATTTGTCCACAAGTGATCGCAATCTTTTGAAAATATGCAAAGGAAGGTAACTTAGTTTGTCTTACCCCAGCACTGTTTTTTTTTTTTTTTTTTACAAAACTCTTAAAGGGATATGAAAACCCCAAAAAATATTTTGTGATTCAGACAGAACATACAATTTTAAAAAAAGTTTCCAATTTACTTCTATTTTAAAATTTGCTTCGTTCTCTTGATATTCTGCATTGAAGAGATACCTAGGTAGCATCTGGAGCAACTACATGACAGGAAATAGTGCTGCCAAATAGTGCTCTAGCAAATGAATAGCATTCCTACAAAACTGCTGCCATATAGGGCTCCAGACACATAGGGGCCGAATTATCATTGTGCGAGCGGACGTGATCCGATGTTGCGGATCATGTCCGCTGCACATCGATAAATGCTGACAGCATACGCTCTGTGCATTTATCCATGCATCAGCAGTTCTTGTGAACTGCCATTCGCGGCCAATCGGCCGCTAGCAGGGGGTGTCAATCAACCCGATCGTATTGGATCGGGTTGATTTGTGGCGATGTCTGCCCGCCGCCTCAGAGCAGGCGGACAGGTTATGAAGCAGCGGTCTTTAGACCGCTGCTTCATAACTTGTGTTTCCCGCGAGCCTGAAGGCCCCATACACTGCCCCATGCACTGCCCCATGCACTGCCCCATGCACTGCCCCATGCACTGCCCCATACACTGCCCCATGCACTGCCCCATACACTGCCCCATACACTGCCCCATACACTGCCCCATACACTGCCCCATACACTGCCCCATGCACTGCCCCATGCACTGCCCCATGCACTGCCCCATGCACTGCCCCATGCACTGCCCCATACACTGCCCCATGCACTGCCCCATGCACTGCCCCATGCACTGCCCCATACACTGCCCCATACACTGCCCCATACACTGCCCCATGCACTGCCCCATGCACTGCCCCATACACTGCCCCATACACTGCCCCATGCACTGCCCCATGCACTGCCCCATGCACTGCCCCATACACTGCCCCATGCACTGCCCCATACACTGCCCCATGCACTGCCCCATGCACTGCCCCATACACTGCCCCATGCACTGCCCCATGCACTGCCCCATGCACTGCCCCATACATTGCCCCATACACTGCCCCATACACTGCCCCATGCACTCTCCTGAGCCTACGTCCCTGCTTTTCACAAAAGACATAAGAGAACGAATAAAACGTAATAATAAGAGTAAATTAGAAAGTTGTGTAAAATTACTGCTCTGTCTGAATCATGAGAGGAAACAAATCTGGGTTTCATTTAGTCTTTGGAAAGTCGCTGTAATTAGATTATAGAGGTCTATATATTTATTTTATCCCATAAGTTACCAAAGAAACAAAACAAAATGTATTTTTTATTTACGCTTTTATCAAAAAAATTCAATTTTAAAATCATTGAAATATAATTTTTTAAATTGATAAAATATCTATATTAATGTTTTAAATTGAGTTTATGAGTTAGATCTAATATACAGATCACTGTATGCACGTACCCTGGCACAATGCGCAAGACAAAACGCATAACTGGTAGAGATATGTGATGCTTTCCCTCACTTGCCTTACAATGGACAATAATTAGCTTGAACGCTGGTAAAATAGCGTGGGACACGTTAGTGCGCACAGACCCATGATCTGCACTTTTTTCTATACGTTCTCCATATATACAATATTATCTGAAAGAGCTAATACCGTTATCATAAATACAGAGAGCCTGTGATGTTGCATATATCTGTGGCACTGTTTCCCATGTAGACAATTCAAACCCCCCAAAAATAAGATTACAGAGTCTTTAAAAAAATAATCCCCAACAAATCTGTAAATCCTGAGCTGCTTCCCTTAAAATACACGTACTGTGTTCACAAACGTAGAGCGCATATGCGAAATGAACATGAAATATGTATATTTATTACAGCCAGTTATATGGGGACTACTGGAAATGGATGAGAATAAGACCCACTGGTTTAAATTTACTAACATTTTGTAGAATTCTAGTGACTCTGATTTCTCCTCCTATAGAGTATATTCACAAAGGTGTGGTGAGATCACTCATTCTTTAGAGAATTAGCTTCATAGAGTAGCAGAATTGATAGATGTGAGTTGTTAGTGAATCGGGGCTGCTTTCTCACATCCTGTCAGTTTCGAAGCTAAGACTTAGGTAATATACACGTAGCAATTCTGGTTTAATAAACAACCACAATGAGATATACCTTTTTGTTCTAGGAGTTAATGCTCCGCCATAAGTGCGTGTGAATTTTTATATTGATTTATCAACTGAGCTTTTCTTGCTTTTCCAAGAATGCTTTGCTGGAGATTGAAAAAAAGGTTTGCGCTTTATGGGAAGGTGAAAAACTCAAGGAGGAGGAACATGGAACTTTACTCAGAGAGGCCGAGAACCTGACCACAAAGCTGAAGGAGCTGAAGTCTAACCTAGAGCAGGTCCAGGAGTTGCTTCAGGTGAAGCCGGCTTACTCACAGGTGCGCAGATACAGTAACTGTAACTTCTAAGGCGGCTCGTTATGTATGAAAAGGCTTTAGCGAATAGTGTTCAGTGCCTTTGGGTACTGCATTGTAGGGAGTCATGTAAAATATATATGCTCTGTTGTTACATATTTCAAATTAAACTCACATTAATATGGGCAGACTCTAGGGGAACCTCACTGCTGCGATTTAATAATTTTCTTCATTAGCTGGTCTCTCCAAGTGCTGGGTGCCTGGGGGGAGAGATACTAAGCATGTGCACATCACTTTAGTGTGTACCTGTACTCAAGAATGCACTGCCAGATAATTAAAAGGGACATACTAGGTGAGGGTGAAAATGTTTTGAATGCATTAACACTTTTTCAGTAATTGTTTTTCTTTATACTAACATAATGACTGTGGCTAGCCTACAAGCCTGGATTGGCTCCTATGAATAAGGCTAATGGTGGGTGGACTTTAGGTATTGAAAATAATTGCACTGCAGTGAAAAGGAAGTTAACTGACTTGGCTGATGTTATTCTATAGCAGCACAAGAGAACTGTCTGTAATTACAAACTGCTTACTGTCCGGTGGCTGATGTGTTATTCTATAGCAGCACAAGAGAACTGTCTGTAATTACAAACTGTTTACTGTCCAATGGCTGTTGTGTTATTCTATAGCAACACAAGAGAACTGTCTGTAATTACAAACTGTTTACTGTCCGGTGGCTGATGTGTTATTCTATAGCAACACAAGAGAACTGTCTGTAATTACAGGGTGTTTACTGTCCAGTGGCTGTTGTGTTATTCTATAGCAACACAAGAGAACTGTCTGTAATTACAGGGTGTTTACTGTCCGGTGGCTGTTGTGTTATTCTATAGCAACACAAGAGAACTGTCTGTAATTACAGGGTGTTTACTGTCCGGTGGCTGATGTGTTATTCTATAGCAGCACAAGAGAACTGTCTGTAATTACAGGGTGTTTACTGTCCGGTGGCTGTTGTGTTATTCTATAGCAGCACAAGAGAACTGTCTGTAATTACAGGGTGTTTACTGTCCGGTGGCTGTTGTGTTATTCTATAGCAACACAAGAGAACTGTCTGTAATTACAAATTGTTTACTGTCCGGTGGCTGTTGTGTTATTCTATAGCAACACAAGAGAACTGTCTGTAATTACAGGGTGTTTACTGTCCGGTGGCTGTTGTGTTATTCTATAGCAACACAAGAGAACTGTCTGTAATTACAGGTTGTTTACTGTCCGGTGGCTGTTGTGTTATTCTATAGCAGCACAAGAGAACTGTCTGTAATTACAGGGTGTTTACTGTCCGGTGGCTGTTGTGTTATTCTATAGCAACACAAGAGAACTGTCTGTAATTACAAACTGTTTACTGTCCGGTGGCTGTTGTGTTATTCTATAGCAACACAAGAGAACTGTCTGTAATTACAGGGTGTTTACTGTCCGGTGGCTGATGTGTTATTCTATAGCAGCACAAGAGAACTGTCTGTAATTACAGGGTGTTTACTGTCCAGTGGCTGTTGTGTTATTCTATAGCAACACAAGAGAACTGTCTGTAATTACAGGTTGTTTACTGTCCGGTGGCTGTTGTGTTATTCTATAGCAACACAAGAGAACTGTCTGTAATTACAGGTTGTTTACTGTCCGGTGGCTGTTGTGTTATTCTATAGCAACACAAGAGAACTGTCTGTAATTACAAACTGTTTACTGTCCGGTGGCTGATGTGTTATTCTATAGCAACACAAGAGAACTGTCTGTAATTACAAACTGTTTACTGTCCGGTGGCTGTTGTGTTATTCTATAGCAGCACAAGAGAACTGTCTGTAATTACAAACTGTTTACTGTCCAGTGGCTGTTGTGTTATTCTATAGCAACACAAGAGAACTGTCTTGTAATTACAAACGTTTTACTGTCCGGTGGCTGTTGTGTTATTCTATAGCAGCACAAGAGAACTGTCTATAATTACAAACTGTTTACTGTCCGGTGGCTGTTGTGTTATTCGATAGCAGCACAAGAGAACTGTCTGTAATTACAAACTGTTTACTGTCCGGTGGCTGTTGTGTTATTCTATAGCAGCACAAGAGAACTGTCTGTAATTACAGGGTGTTTACTGTCCAGTGGCTGTTGTGTTATTCTATAGCAACACAAGAGAACTGTCTTGTAATTACAAACGTTTTACTGTCCGGTGGCTGATGTGTTATTCGATAGCAGCACAAGAGAACTGTCTGTAATTACAGGGTGTTTACTGTCCGGTGGCTGTTGTGTTATTCTATAGCAACACAAGAGAACTGTCTGTAATTACAGGGTGTTTACTGTCCGGTGGCTGTTGTGTTATTCTATAGCAACACAAGAGAACTGTCTGTAATTACAGGTTGTTTACTCTGTCCGATGGCTGTTGTGTTATTCTATAGCAACACAAGAGAACTGTCTGTAATTACAGGGTGTTTACTGTCCAATGGCTGTTGTGTTATTCTATAGCAACACAAGAGAACTGTCTGTAATTACAGGGTGTTTACTGTCCGGTGGCTGTTGTGTTATTCTATAGCAACACAAGAGAACTGTCTGTAATTACAGGTTGTTTACTCTGTCCGATGGCTGTTGTGTTATTCTATAGCAACACAAGAGAACTGTCTGTAATTACAAACTGTTTACTGTCCGGTGGCTGATGTGTTATTCTATAGCAGCACAAAAGAACTGTCTATAATTACAAACTGTTTACTGTCCGGTGGCTGTTGTGTTATTCTATAGCAACACAAGAGAACTGTCTGTAATTACAGGGTGTTTACTGTCCAATGGCTGTTGTGTTATTCTATAGCAACACAAGAGAACTGTCTGTAATTACAAACTGTTTACTGTCCGGTGGCTGTTGTGTTATTCTATAGCAACACAAGAAAACTGTCTGTAATTACAGGGTGTTTACTGTCCAATGGCTGTTGTGTTATTCTATAGCAACACAAGAGAACTGTCTGTAATTACAAATTGTTTACTGTCCGGTGGCTGTTGTGTTATTCTATAGCAGCACAAGAGAACTGTCTGTAATTACAGGGTGTTTACTGTCCGGTGGCTGTTGTGTTATTCTATAGCAACACAAGAGAACTGTCTGTAATTACAAATTGTTTACTGTCCGGTGGCTGTTGTGTTATTCTATAGCAACACAAGAGAACTGTCTGTAATTACAGGGTGTTTACTGTCCGGTGGCTGATGTGTTATTCTATAGCAGCACAAGAGAACTGTCTGTAATTACAGGGTGTTTACTGTCCGGTGGCTGATGTGTTATTCTTTAGCAGCACAAGAGAACTGTCTGTAATTACAGGGTGTTTACTGTCCGGTGGCTGTTGTGTTATTCTTTAGCAGCACAAGAGAACTGTCTGTAATTACAAACTGTTTACTGTCCGGTGGCTGATGTGTTATTCTATAGCAACATAAGAGAACTGTCTGTAATTACAGGGTGTTTACTGTCCGGTGGCTGTTGTGTTATTCTATAGCAGCACAAGAGAACTGTCTGTAATTACAAACGTTTTACTGTCCGGTGGCTGTTGTGTTATTCTATAGCAGCACAAGAGAACTGTCTGTAATTACAGGGTGTTTACTGTCCGGTGGCTGTTGTGTTATTCTATAGCAACACAAGAGAACTGTCTGTAATTACAGGGTGTTTACTGTCCGGTGGCTGATGTGTTATTCTATAGCAACACAAGAGAACTGTCTGTAATTACAGGGTGTTTACTGTCCGGTGGCTGTTGTGTTATTCTATAGCAGCACAAGAGAACTGTCTGTAATTACAAACGTTTTACTGTCCGGTGGCTGTTGTGTTATTCTATAGCAACACAAGAGAACTGTCTTGTAATTACAGGGTGTTTACTGTCCGGTGGCTGTTGTGTTATTCTATAGCAACACAAGAGAACTGTCTGTAATTACAGGGTGTTTACTGTCCGGTGGCTGTTGTGTTATTCTATAGCAACACAAGAGAACTGTCTGTAATTACAAACGTTTTACTGTCCGGTGGCTGATGTGTTATTCTATAGCAGCACAAGAGAACTGTCTGTAATTACAGGGTGTTTACTGTCCGGTGGCTGTTGTGTTATTCTATAGCAACACAAGAGAACTGTCTGTAATTACAAACGTTTTACTGTCCGGTAGCTGTTGTGTTATTCTATAGCAGCACAAGAGAACTGTCTGTAATTACAGGGTGTTTACTGTCCGGTGGCTGATATTTTATTCTATAGCAACACAAGAGAACTGTCTGTAATTACAGGGTGTTTACTGTCCGGTGGCTGATATGTTATTCTATAGCAACACAAGAGAACTGTCTGTAATTACAGGGTGTTTACTGTCCGGTGGCTGTTGTGTTATTCTATAGCAGCACAAGAGAACTGTCTGTAATTACAGGGTGTTTACTGTCCGGTGGCTGTTGTGTTATTCTATAGCAACACAAGAGAACTGTCTGTAATTACAAACTGTTTACTGTCCGGTGGCTGATGTGTTATTCTATAGCAGCACAAGACAACTGTCTGTAATTACAGGGTGTTTACTGTCCGGTGGCTGTTGTGTTATTCTATAGCAGCACAAGAGAACTGTCTGTAATTACAGGGTGTTTACTGTCCGGTGGCTGTTGTGTTATTCTATAGCAACACAAGAGAACTGTCTGTAATTACAAATTGTTTACTGTCCGGTGGCTGTTGTGTTATTCTATAGCAGCACAAGAGAACTGTCTGTAATTACAGGGTGTTTACTGTCCGGTGGCTGTTGTGTTATTCTATAGCAACACAAGAGAACTGTCTGTAATTACAAATTGTTTACTGTCCGGTGGCTGTTGTGTTATTCTATAGCAACACAAGAGAACTGTCTGTAATTACAGGGTGTTTACTGTCCGGTGGCTGTTGTGTTATTCTATAGCAGCACAAGAGAACTGTCTGTAATTACAGGGTGTTTACTGTCCGGTGGCTGTTGTGTTATTCTATAGCAACACAAGAGAACTGTCTGTAATTACAAATTGTTTACTGTCCGGTGGCTGTTGTGTTATTCTATAGCAACACAAGAGAACTGTCTGTAATTACAGGGTGTTTACTGTCCGGTGGCTGATGTGTTATTCTATAGCAGCACACGAGAACTGTCTGTAATTACAGGGTGTTTACTGTCCGGTGGCTGATGTGTTATTCTATAGCAGCACAAGAGAACTGTCTGTAATTACAGGGTGTTTACTGTCCGGTGGCTGTTGTGTTATTCTATAGCAGCACAAGAGAACTGTCTGTAATTACAGGGTGTTTACTGTCCGGTGGCTGATGTGTTATTCTTTAGCAGCACAAGAGAACTGTCTGTAATTACAGGGTGTTTACTGTCCGGTGGCTGTTGTGTTATTCTTTAGCAGCACAAGAGAACTGTCTGTAATTACAAACTGTTTACTGTCCGGTGGCTGATGTGTTATTCTATAGCAACATAAGAGAACTGTCTGTAATTACAGGGTGTTTACTGTCCGGTGGCTGTTGTGTTATTCTATAGCAGCACAAGAGAACTGTCTGTAATTACAAACGTTTTACTGTCCGGTGGCTGATGTGTTATTCTATAGCAACACAAGAGAACTGTCTGTAATTACAGGGTGTTTACTGTCCGGTGGCTGATGTGTTATTCTATAGCAACACAAGAGAACTGTCTGTAATTACAGGGTGTTTACTGTCCGGTGGCTGTTGTGTTATTCTATAGCAGCACAAGAGAACTGTCTGTAATTACAAACGTTTTACTGTCCGGTGGCTGTTGTGTTATTCTATAGCAACACAAGAGAACTGTCTTGTAATTACAGGGTGTTTACTGTCCGGTGGCTGTTGTGTTATTCTATAGCAACACAAGAGAACTGTCTGTAATTACAGGGTGTTTACTGTCCGGTGGCTGTTGTGTTATTCTATAGCAACACAAGAGAACTGTCTGTAATTACAAACGTTTTACTGTCCGGTGGCTGATGTGTTATTCTATAGCAGCACAAGAGAACTATCTGTAATTACAGGGTGTTTACTGTCCGGTGGCTGTTGTGTTATTCTATAGCAACACAAGAGAACTGTCTGTAATTACAAACGTTTTACTGTCCGGTAGCTGTTGTGTTATTCTATAGCAGCACAAGAGAACTGTCTGTAATTACAGGGTGTTTACTGTCCGGTGGCTGATATTTTATTCTATAGCAACACAAGAGAACTGTCTGTAATTACAGGGTGTTTACTGTCCGGTGGCTGATATGTTATTCTATAGCAACACAAGAGAACTGTCTGTAATTACAGGGTGTTTACTGTCCGGTGGCTGTTGTGTTATTCTATAGCAGCACAAGAGAACTGTCTGTAATTACAGGGTGTTTACTGTCCGGTGGCTGTTGTGTTATTCTATAGCAACACAAGAGAACTGTCTGTAATTACAAACTGTTTACTGTCCGGTGGCTGATGTGTTATTCTATAGCAGCACAAGACAACTGTCTGTAATTACAGGGTGTTTACTGTCCGGTGGCTGTTGTGTTATTCTATAGCAGCACAAGAGAACTGTCTGTAATTACAGGGTGTTTACTGTCCGGTGGCTGTTGTGTTATTCTATAGCAACACAAGAGAACTGTCTGTAATTACAAATTGTTTACTGTCCGGTGGCTGTTGTGTTATTCTATAGCAACACAAGAGAACTGTTTGTAATTACAGGGTGTTTACTGTCCGGTGGCTGTTGTGTTATTCTATAGCAGCACAAGAGAACTGTCTGTAATTACAGGGTGTTTACTGTCCGGTGGCTGTTGTGTTATTCTATAGCAACACAAGAGAACTGTCTGTAATTACAAACTGTTTACTGTCCGGTGGCTGATGTGTTATTCTATAGCAACACAAGAGAACTGTCTGTAATTACAGGGTGTTTACTGTCCGGTGGCTGATATGTTATTCTATAGCAACACAAGAGAACTGTCTGTAATTACAGGGTGTTTACTGTCCGGTGGCTGTTGTGTTATTCTATAGCAACACAAGAGAACTGTCTGTAATTACAAACTGTTTACTGTCCGGTGGCTGATGTGTTATTCTATAGCAACACAAGAGAACTGTCTGTAATTACAGGTTGTTTACTGTCCGGTGGCTGTTGTGTTATTCTATAGCAACACAAGAGAACTGTCTGTAATTACAAACTGTTTACTGTCCGGTGGCTGTTGTGTTATTCTATAGCAGCACAAGAGAACTGTCTGTAATTACAAACTGTTTACTGTCTGTGGCTGTTGTTTTTTCTCACATTGTGGCTTTTCTCTAGGACATTGAGACAAACTCACTGGAGCAAAAGGAACTTACAAAACGAATATCTGTTGTCGAGAAAGTAGTGCCAGCAAAGGATAAAGACCCCTACATCACTTATGTAGAATCCCAGACCAGGTACGTGCTGACCCAGCGAGGCATAAAGGGGAAGTTATGTGTCCTGAGCTCTGCAGACAAGCTCAGGCTCCAGATATTACAGACTTACTTCTGAGAACTGAATGCGTCTTCAACCCCTACAGTAACGGTTAACAGATTGTGTTTGATAAGCAAATCGCAAGTGGCATCATTTATATATACAGGCATACCTTGCTTAATTGCGCTTCGCTTTATTGTGCTTTGCTTTATTGCGCTTTCCAGATATTACAGTTTTGTTTGTTTTTTTACAAATGTAATGTTTGTGGCAGCCCTGCGCTCAAGTCTATCGGCGCAATTTTTGCGACATATATACACATATAAACACATAAGTACATGTAATACACCATGTTATGTTGTAAATCTGCTCAATTGTGATATGATCTTGACCACGTGTTATGATTAAGTGTATGATTTGTTGTACCTCAATAAAAATATTTTTAAAAAAAATAAACACATAAGTACATGTGAATACACATATCTACAGTATATATATATATATATATACACACTCCAGCAAAAAGATAATGACTTGCTGAAGGCTCAGAGGATGGTTAGCAGTACATAGTTTTTTTTAGACATAATGCTATTGCACACTTAATAGACTACAGTATAATGTAAATATAACTTTTTTTATTCACTGGGAATATTACAAATTTGTGTGACTCCCTCTAATGCGATACCCGCTTTATTGCGGTGGTCAGAAACCAAACCTGCAATATCTCCGAGGTACGCCTATATATATGTTTCAATTTTTTTTTTGTATCATTTTGTAAAGATATTTAAAGCTGTGCCCTTTTATGCTAATGTAACTTAAACCCGCAGACAAAATCAAGCTGCAGTGCTCTAAGCTACAGGAATAGAACATTTCCAAGCAAATATCTAAACGTCTTAACAGAGTATTAACAGAAATATTATATTGTTTTGATTAGCGATGGAAGTGCCCGTTTAGCACGTACAAATATTTCATTTTCCCAGTTCCATCTAAAAGAGAGTGTTTAACAATGTATAAAAGTGCTCTGTATTTTTAAAAAAATGGATGTTCCTGTGTGCAATAAAATTAACTTTTTCTGTGAAGTTTTGCCATCAATGAACAGTAGATATCTAGGTATTACTTACACTTTCTGGTACTTTCACTTTAAAGTGACAGTATACAGGTAGCCCTCAGTTTACACCGGGGTTAGGTTCCAGAAGGAATGGTTGTAAATCGAAACCGTTGTAAATTGAAACCAAGTTTATAATGTAAGTCAATGGGAAGTGAGAGAGATAGGTTCCAGGCCCCTCTCAAAATTGTCATAAGTAACACCTAATACATTATTTTTAAAGCTTTGAAATGAAGACTTTAAATGCTAAACAGCATTATAAACCTAATAAAATAATCACACAACACAGAATATATAATTAAACTAAGTTAAATGAACAAAAACATTTGCTAAACATCATTATAAACCTAATAAAATAATCACACAACACAGACTTCACTTGCATTTTTCTGCAAACAGTTCTTTCTATGCATTCCAATCTGGACTGATTTATAGACAGGAAGATCTTGTTCCTTTGAAATCTGCTCGATAGCTCATGTCTGGTTAAACTGATTAATTTCAGCTTGTTTGGCTTTGTTGCAACACAAGCGGACAGCTCCACCTACTGGCTATTTTAATAAATGCACTGCTTCTCAGTGCTTTTCAATAGCAGTCACATGACTGGAAAAAAAGGTTGTTATTCTGAAACGGTGTAAATTGAACCGCTGTAAAATGAGGGCCACCTGTACACTAATTTTCATATAACTGCATGTAATAGACACTACTTTAAAGAATAAGATGCACAGATACTGATATAAAAATCCAGTATAAAACTGTTTAAAAACGTACTTAGAAGCTTTCAGTTTAGCTCTGTTGAAAAGGTAGCCGGAAAGCCCACTGCAAGTGGGAAATAAGACACTCCCCCCTCCCCCTTCTTTTGCATATGAAAAGACCCTTTACACAAACAGCAGCAAGCTGGAGTAGGTAGCTGACGGTATTCTCCTAAAACTTTGGGGCTTGGTTAGGAGCCCGAAAATCAGAGCAATGTTATTTAAAAAATAAGCAAAACTATACTTTTTTTTGGAAAAAAAACTTTATGGGCTATATATATAGATCATCAACAAAACATTTATGCAAAGCAAAAATGAGTGTATAATGTCCCTTTAAGTTTAAACAGCTTTTACTTTTTCATGCAAAATAAATATATTTAACTGCTCTTCTTTCATATATATATAACAATTTGAGTACGATGTGTATCGGATTATCATTTTTATAAAAGCAAAAAACAAAAATATTTGCTTTACTAATTATGTAAATAATTGTAATGAATATTAATATTTTGCAAGTTTTTGTATTTGCTGATAAGAAACAAATAGCTTCAAGCTATTCTTGTTAAATGAGATTCTAGTATTCTAGTTACATGAGTTTGTTTCCTAAGCTGGATATTCAGACAATAAATACTTCTTATGCTTTGTTCGTTGTTTCAGAAGTGACCCTACACGTGAATCTGCTGATCTTGCAGTCGTGCTGGGCGACAATACAGATGTCAGCTGGTGCAAGTGGGCGTATTTACACAGAGAACTCACCTACAGGATGCAGGGGGCGTCTCCCCAACAAGCTACCGAGGTTGGTGTATTTAATCATCATTGTGTGTCATTTTCTTATCTTTTCTATCATTATTTATCTGCGCCACCAAATTCCGTATCGCTGGTCTATAACATGATCTTTACATACAAGCTCATTTCCAGATCATTTTAGGAACCGTCTGTGCTAGTACTGTACTGTGGTGCTTGTAACTCTACACATAGCTAGGTCATTTATTATTTATTGATCTGTCTTTTTCTGGCTTCTGTTGTGTGAATCTAGAAACTGGTCTCCCTAAACCTGCTTTATAGCAAACGGAATAGAATCAAATATAGCACAGAAGCCTCTCTGCCCCCCTCTTTCACTTTAATAGGTTTTCATGTCAGAGTCTGGCTCCCTCTTAGTGTGTGAGTAAAGTTTTATTGTAGATACCCAGTACCATATTCACTAAGTTTCTAGTGCCATGTACCTCTCCTGCCTCTCCAGCTTCACCAGTCGCTAATATAATTCATTATAAGAAATAAGTGATGAGTGAGTTTAAGTGAATCCGTTACAAAGAATAACACAGGAACTGGCAAAGCTGGAGAGACCTGTGAAACTTAGTGAACATCATATACCGTCTGCTCTTTTATTACTGGTAGAGAGAAAGAGAATTCACAGATAAATGCCCGAGTTACAATAATAATATATAGTGTAATAATAATAATAATAATAATAATATAGTGTAATAATAATAATATATAGTGTAATAATAATAATATATAGTGTAATAATATATAGTGCAATAACAATAATATATAGTGCAATAATAATATATAGTGCAATAATAATATATAGTGTAATAATAATATATAGTGTAATAATAATATATAGTGTAATACTAATATATAGTGTAATAATATATAGTGTAATAATATATAGTGTAATAATAATATATAGTGTAATAATTATATATAGTGTAATAATAATAATAATATATAGTGTAATAACAATAATAAATAGTGTAATAATAATATATAGTGTAATAATATATAGTGTAATAATAATATATAGTGTAATAATAATATTATATAGTGTAATAACAATAATAAATAGTGTAATAATAATATATAGTGCAATAATAATAATAATAATATATAGTGTAATAACAATAATATATAGTGTAATAATAATAATATATAGTGTAATAATATATAGTGTAATAATAATATATAGTGTATTAATAATAATAATATATAGTGTAATAACAATAATAAATAGTGTAATTACAATATATAGTGTAATAATAATAATAATATATAGTGTAATAACAATAATAAATAGTGTAATTACAATATATAGTGTAATAATAATAATAATATATAGTGTAATAATAATATATAGTGTAATAATAATAATAATAATAATATATAGTGTAATAATAATATATAGTGTAAAAATAATATATAGTGTAATAATATATAGTGTAATAATAATATATAGTGTAATAACAATAATATATAGTGTAATAATATATAGTGCAATAATAATATATAGTGTAATAACAATAATATATAGTGTAATAATAATAATATATAGTGTAATAACAATAATATATAGTGTAATAACTATAATATATAGTGTAATAATAATAATATATAGTGTAATAATAATATATAGTGTAATAATATATAGTGTAATAATAATAATATATAGTGTAATAATATATAGTGTAATAACAATAATATATAGTGTAATAATAATATATAGTGTAATATAATAATATATAGTGTAATAATAATATATAGTGTAGTAATAATAATAATATATAGTGTAATAACAATAATAAATAGTGTAATAATAATATATAGTGTAATAATAATATATAGTGTAATAACAATAATAAATAGTGTAATAATAATATATAGTGTAATAATAATATATAGTGTAATAACAATAATAGTGTCATAATATATAGTGTAATAATAATATATAGTGTAATAATATATAGTGTAATAATAATATTAATAATAATAATATATAGTGTAATAACAATAATAAATAGTGTAATAATAATATGTAGTGTAATAATAATAATATTAATATATAGTGTAATAATATATAGTGTAATATTATTAATATATAGTGTAATAACAATAATAAATAGTGTAATAATAATATATAGTGTAATAATATATAGTGTAATAACAATAATAAATAGCGTAATAATAATATATAGTGTAATAACAATAATATATAGTGTAATAATAATATATAGTGTAATAATAATATATAGTGTAATAATATATAGTGTAATAATAATAATAAATAGTGTAATAATAATAATATATAGTGTAATAATAATAATAATATATAGTGTAATAACAATAATAAATAGTGTAATAATAATATATAGTGTAATAATATATAGTGTAATAATAATAATATATAGTGTAATAATAATAATGTATAGTGTAATAATAATAATAATATATAGTGTAATAACAATAATAAATAGTGTAATAATAATATATAGTGTAATAATATATAGTGTAATAATAATATATAGTGTAATAATAATAATATATAGTGTAATAACAATAATAAATAGTGTAATAATAATAATATATAGTGTAATAATAATAAAAATACATAGTGTAATAATAATATATAGTGTAATAACAATAATAAATAGTGTAATAATAATATATAGTGTAATATTATTAATATATAGTGTAATAATAATAAGCCTTTTTCTTATCATTTTAGGCTACAAAGGAAGTTAAAATCAGTGCCCTTCCCAGAATTCCAATCAGCGCAATAAAGTTGTCATTTACTGAACAACACAAAAACCTCCTGACTCAGCTGCATGTTCTGAAAGAGCAAATCTCAGCTGCCCAGGGACAGGTAAGGCACTGTGTATCGTCACCTATGTACCTGTATGGCATCATATATGTTTATTGGGTTATATGTGCCTAATATGTAAGGGACAAGCTAATTTGTATATTAATTTATAACAATTAGACATAAGAAAATGTTGTTGTTTTTTCTTTTGAAACAAGTGAAAATAGATCCTGTATAAAATAAAATTTACAGACAATATATATAAATAATACCTGTGTAGCCATTGGCTGTTAGCTACAGCTTCACTACACTGTATTCTTTCCTTCTTAATATGAGGAGAGTCCACGGCTTCATTCCTTACTTGTGGGAAATGCAGAACTGGCCACCAGGAGGAGGCAAAGACACCCCAGACAAGACTTAAAGGGATACTAAACCCAAAATTTTAAACAACATTCCAATTTACTTCTATTATCTCATTTGCTTCATTCTTTAGATATCCCTTTCTGAAGAAATAGCAAGGCACATGGGTGAGCCAATCACACAAGGCATCTATGTGCATCTACCAATCAGTAGCTATTAAGCCTATCTAGATATGCTTTTCAGCAAAGGATATCAAGACAATCAAGCAAAATAGATTATAGAAGTAAATTAGAAAGTTGTTTAAAATTGCACGCTCTTTCTACATAATGAAAGAAAAAATGTGGGTTTCATGTCCCTTTAAATACCTCCCCCACTTTCCTCATGCCCCAGTCATTCTTTGCCTTTTGTCACAGGAGGTTGGCAGAGAAGTGTCAGTTTGAGAATGAGGCCTTTAGCGATCAGATTTGTAGGGCAACTACCTGGTCTTCCTTACATATTTCTTTTTTTTTAAACATCTCTTTATTGAGAGTTCTACGGATTATAGAAGCAGTTTACATAAACACGTTATATTCAAACATCTTCACATTTGATGTTCTGTACTTTTACAGATGTATTTTTCTAACAAATACAACTCATACTCACTAATCAAGTAATCAAAAGATACATGTACTCAACTGTCAAAAATTAAAACTTACAATAATGTCCCAAGTGGGATGCCAGACTCCTGATCAGGTCTTTTGAACCAATATCTCTTACGTATTTCTTTTTAATGACACAATGAGTCCACGGATCATCTTAATTACTATTGGGAATACCTCTCCTGCCCTGCAGGATGCGGAAAAGAGCACCACAGCAAAGCTGTTAAATATCACCTCCCTTCCCTCCCAACCCAGTCATTCTCTTTGCCTATGTTAAGTGCAAGGAGGTGGTAAATTTAGGTGTTAGAAAAGATTCTTCAATCAAGAGTTTTTTATTTTTAAAGTAGTACAAGATTGTGCTGCTTTGTTCTGGGGTGTAGCCGTAGTCCATATCAGTCTCTTCAGTAGAGCAGTGGTGGCTTTAGAGCAATGGGAACTGGTGGGACATAATTCTCACTGCGCCTCCCATGTATTTCATGCTGCCCTATCTCCTAAAGCCTGAGTGAAATTACTCAGCCTTTTGTTACTCCACAGGTCAATGTGAGGGAGAGGACCTCTCAAGCCTGGTGAGCTGCCTTGCTGTCAGGCAGAGGTATGAGGTAAGTGCTAATTTTATTATTTCTGGGGACAACAGAAACAACACACAGAAAGAAGTGAGCACTACATTTCAACCAATATTACACTTAATAAAAGGCTCAGAATAGAAGAGGGGCTCTTTATTGTTGTGGGACACGTAAACTCTCCTAGATGGGAGAGGACTTTTGACAGCCTTATGATGCAGGCACTGGGGCTGGGAGATAATTTTTGCAATATGGCTCTGGTGGTTAGAATCTCCCGGCGGTTTAACTTATATATATAAAATACTGACCGGGAGATTGTTCCTTATGGCAACGCCCATGATGGACGGATCTTAGCTGAGTTGCACGCCACTTTCATTGTGCCTCAGTGTGAGCTACATCACGATAGAGATTTCATGATCTGCCTAGAAACGCATGATTAACGATCAGCATACATTTCTAGGACCGGAAAACGGTTGCTTTCTTCTCCTGCTAAATTCCGGATCGTATTCTGAAGTAAAAGTGGAATAGATCCGTTATAACGAGTCAGGTAGGCACCTCAGCAAAGCTGCTGAGGTGTAGAGGTGCTATATTGCTATTAATCTGCTGATTTTGTATTTTTGCAAACTCCGGTAAAAAAGTTACACTTTTAAGTTTAAAGACACAGTAACGTTTTTTTACTTAAAATTTTTTTATTATAAATTTAAGGTTTTTAATTAATAATTGAACCATTGTGAACCAGAATGGACCAAGAGGCCTTGCAAAATGTCACTTGTTCCTTGTGTTTTGATGCCAATGTGGAACCACCAATCCCTTTCTGTTCCTCGTGTATTGAGAGGACTTTAAATTATAGGGATAACATTTTTTCTGACCCAGCATTTTCTAAAGCGGATGTTGTCCAGGAGTCTAATGTTGAGGTTCAATATATGCCGCAGCTTTCTCTTCAAGCGTCCCAAATTTTACCGCCCTCACATGCAGTGCCCTGTGTTTCCTCTCTAGCTCCCGCAGGGGTTACTTTAAAAGACATCGCTTCTCTCATGTCTTCTGCAGTTTCAGATGTGTTGTCTGCTTTCCCAATGTTGCAGGGGAAGCGTAAGAGGAAAATTAGAAATTCAGTAAGCGAGGTTTCTGACGCTGTTGTTGCTATTTCAGATGTCCTCTCACAGACACCTGAGGAGGAGGACAACGTAGTAGCATCTGAAGGTGAAATTTCAGATTCTGACAGTTTTATTCCTCATGCTGATACTGAGGTTTTATCCTTCAGGTTTAAGCTAGAGCACCTCCACCTCTTACTTAAGGAGGTTTTAGCTACTCTGGATGACAACGACTCCACGGTTGTTGTTAAGCCCAAGAAGTCCAGTAAACTAAGCAAATATTTTGAGGTACCTTCCTCAATAGAAGTTTTTCCGGTACCAGACCGAGCTTCTGAGATCATTGCTAAGGAGTATACCTTTTTCTCCATCTCCTATATTTAAAAAGATGTTTCCCATAGCTGACTCGGTTAAGGAGGCTTGGCAAACAATCCCCAAGGTGGAAGGGGCTGTTTCCACCTTAGCCAAGAGAACTACTATACCCATAGAGGATAGTTGTGCTTTCAAAGATCCTATGGACAAGAAATTAGAGGGATTACTCAAAAAGATGTATGTACACCAGGGCTTACAATAGCGTGTGCATTTCTAACATCACTAATGCGGCGGCATATTGGTTTGATGCCTTGTCCGATGCTATTAGGACAGAAACTCCTCTGGATGAAATCCAGGATAGAATAAAAGCTCTTAAATTGGCTAATTCTTTTATTACGGATCCTTCCCTTCAAGTTATCAAACTGGGAGCAAAGATTTCAGGTTTTTCTGTTCTAGCTCACAGAGCATTATGGTTAAAACCTTGGTCTGCGAATGTATCCTCTAAGTCTAAGCTCTTAGTGATTCCTTACAAGGGGAAGACCTTGTTTGGACCTGGCTTGACGGAAATAATCTCTGATATTACGGGAGGTAAGGGTCACCTTCTCCCTCAGGACAAGGGAAATTCTTCCTCTTCTGCCTCCAAGCAGGAACAGTCTAAACCTTCATGGAGACCCAATCAGTCTTGGAATTAGGGAAAACAATCCAAGAAGCCTGCTATTGAATCTAAGTCAGCATGAAGGGTCTGCCCCTGATCCGGGATCGGATCTTCTGGGGGGCATACTTTCCTTCTTTGCTCAGGCTTGGGTTTGAGATGTTCAGGATCCCTGGGCAGTAGAAATAGTGTCCCAGGGATACAAACTAGAGTTCAGAAGTTTTCCTCCCAGAGGCAGGTTTCTGCTTTCAAGATTACCTGTAGACCAGACAAAAAGAGAGGCGTTCTTGCACTGAATAAGAGACCTCTTCGACCTGGGAGGCCTGTTCCGAATCAGGAACGGGGTCTGGGATTTTATTCCAATCTATTCGTGGTTCCCAAAAAAGAGGGAACCTTCAGGCATATTTTAGATCTCAAGAGTCTAAACAAATTCCTCAAGAGTACCGTCCTTCAAGATGGAAACTATTCGTTCCATTTTTCCTTTGGTCCAAGAGGGTCAATTTATGACAACTGTGGATTTAAAGGACGCATACTTGCATGTACCCATTCACAGGGACCATCACAACTTTCTAAGGTTTGCCTTTCTAGACGAACACTTCCAATACGTGGCTCTGCCCTTCGGTCTTGCCACAGCTCCCAGAATTTTCTCAAAGGTTCTGGGTTCCCTGTTGGCGGTGCTTCAGTTACGGGCATTGCATGGCACCCTATCTGGACGACATCCTAGTCTAGGTGCCAACCTTACAACAAGCAAGAACCCACACGGAAATGTTATCCTTTCTGTGATCTCACAGATGGAAGGTAAATTTGGAAAAGAGTTCCTTAGTCCCAAAGACAAGGGTAGCTTTTCTGGGAACCATAATAGATTCCTTATCTATGAAGATTTTTCTGACAGAAGTCAGGAAATTAAAGATCTTCAATACTTGTCTAGCTCTTCAGTCCACTCCTCGGCCATTAGTGGCTCAGTGCATGGAGTTAATCGGGCTGATGGTGGTGGCAATGGACATCATCCCGTTTGCTCTGTTCCACCTCAGACCTCCGCAGTTAGACATGCTCAGGCAATGGAACGGAGATTATGCGGAATTGTCTTCTCGAATACTACTGGAGCAGAAGACAAGGGATTCTCTTCAATGGTGGTTGTCTATGGATCATCTCTCCCAGGGAGCCTGCTTTCGCAGACCATCTTGGGTGATTGTGACAACAGACGCCAGCCTTCTAGGATGGGGAGCAGTCTGGCGCTCAGGGAGTTTGGACTCAGTCAAAGTCTGTTCTACCGATAAACATTCTGGAGCTGAGGGAGATCTTCAACGCTCTTCTGGCCTGGCCTCGGTCCAGTTTATCAGGTTCCAGTCGGACAACCTAACTTTGGCTTACATCAATCATCAAGGAGGAATGAGGAATTCCTTAGCGATGACAGAGGTAACCAAAATAATTCAGTGGGTGTAGGCAATCCACATCCCAGGGGTGGACAACTGGGAGGCGGATTTCCTGAGCAGGCAGACCTTTCATCTGGGGGAGTGGGAACTCCATCCTGAAGTGTTTTCAAACCTGATTCTCAAATGGGGTCAGCCAGAATTGGACCTCATGGCATCTCGGCAGAATGCCAAGCTTCCGAGGTACGGGTCGAGGTCCAGGGACCCTCAGGCGGTACTGATAGACGCCCTGGTGGTACCTTGGACCTTCAGGCTAGCATATCTATTTCCTCCGTTTGCTCTTCTTCCTCGGGTCATCGCTCGAAATCAAGAAAGAGAGGGCTTCGGTGATCCTCATTGCACCCGCTTGGCCTCACAGGATTTGGTATGCAGATCTGGTGGACATGTCATCTCTGCCATTTTGGAGACTTCCGTTGAGGAAGGTCCTTCTAATTCAAGGGCCCTTCCTACACCCAAATCTAGTTTCTTTGAAGCTGACTGCTTGGAGATTGAACGCTTAATTTTATCCAAGTGGGGCTTTTCAGAATCAGTCATAGAGACCATGATTCAGGCTTGTAAACCTGTAACGAGAATAATTTACCATAAGATATGGCATAAATATCTCTATTGGTGTGAATCCAAGGGCTACTGTTGGAGTAGAGTTAGGATTCCTAGAATTGTGTTCTTTCTCCAAGAGGGTTTGGAGAAAGGATTATCGACAAGTTCCCTAAAGGGTCAAATTTCTGCCTTATCTATTTTATTACACAAACGTCTGGCATATGTTCCAGATGTACAATCTTTTTGTCAGGCCTTGGTCGGGATCAGGCCTGTGTTCAAACCAGTTACTCCTCCATGGAGTCTTAATTGTGTTCTCAAAGTTCTTCAAGGGGTCTGTTTGAGCCTATGCATTCCTTAGATATTAAGTTGTTATCTTGGAAGGTTCTATTTCTTGTTGCTATTTCTTCTGCTCGCAGAGTGTCGGAGCTCTCGGCATTGCAATATGAGTCACCTTACCTTATTTTTCATTCAGATAAGGTAGTTTTACGTACTAAATTAGGATTTCTTTCTAAAGTTGTTTCTGATTGGAACATTAATCAGGAGATTGTGGTTATTTCATTGTGTCCTAATCCTACCTCTCAGATGGAAAGGCTTCTGCACAATTTGGACGTGGTTCATGTCTTAAAGTTTTACCTGCAGGCGACTAAGGAATTTCGTCAGTCTTCTGCTTTGTTTGTGGTTTTCTCAGGAAAATGTAAGGGACAGAAAGCTACGGCTACTTCTCTTTCTTTTTGGCTGAAGAGTATCATACGTTTTGCATATGAGACTGCTGGACAGCAGCCTTCAGAGAGAGTTACGGCTAATTCCACGAGGGCTGTTGCTTCCTCATGGGCATTCAAGAATGAAGCTTCCGTGGAACAGATTTGCAAGGCTGCTACTTGGTCCTCTCTTCACACTTTTTCAAAGTTCTATAAATTTGACACTTTTGCCTCGGCTGAGGCCGCTTTTGGGAGAAAGGTTCTTCAAGCAGTGGTGTCTTCCGTTTAGGTTCCCTGTCTTGTCCCTCCCTTATCATCTGTGTACTCTAGCTTGGGTTTTGATTCCCAATAGTAATTAAGATGATCCATGGACTCATTGTGTCATTAAAAAGAAAAGAAAATTTATGCTTACCTGATAAATGTATTTCTTTTTTGACATGATGAGTCCACGGCCCGCCCTGTTTTTGAGTTGACAGGTTGTGGGTTATTATAAACTTCAGACACCTCTGCACCTTGTTACTTCCTTTCTCTCCTTTACGTCGGTCGAATGACTGGGTTGGGAGGGAAGGGAGGTGATATTTAACAGCTTTGCTGTGGTGCTCTTTACCACCTCCTGCAGGGCAGAAGAGGTATTCCCAATAGTAATTAAGATGATCCGTGGACTCATCGTGTCAAAAAAGAAATACATTTATCAGGCAAGCATAAATTTTCTTTTTTTCAAAATTTTACATATTTGGCATTTTTTCTTCGGCAGAAGCATCTTTTAAGAGAAAGGTTTTGCAGGCTGTGGTGCCCTCAGAACAGGGTTCGCCTCTCTCTTTTTACCCTCCCATTTTCATTCAGTGTCCTCTAGAGCTTGGGTATATGTTTTCCACAAGTAAGGAATGAAGCCGTGGACTCTCCTCATATTAAGAAGGAAAACATAAATTATGCTTACCAGATAATTTCCTTTCCTTCTGTATGAGGAGAGTCCACGCCCCTCCCACCACCACCCGAATTCTCAGTTGGGCGGACTTAAATTTGTTTTTGTTCTTCTGGCACAATTTATACCCTGATATTTCTCCTACTGTTCCTTGCTCCCTCCGCAGAATGACTGGGGATGAGGGGAGTGGGGGAGGTATTTAAGCCTTTGGCTGGGGTGTCTTTGCCTCCTCCTGGTAGCCAGGTTCTGTATTTCCCACAAGTAAGGAATGACGCCGTGGACTCTCCTCATACAGAAGGAAAGGAAATTATCTGGTAAGCATAATTTGTTTTTTATTGAGAACATAAACATCACTATAAAAAAATCAATATGTTTTAAATAACCTCTTTTTGTTGCAACAAAGAAAATGTATTAAAGGGACAACAAACCTTAGTTTTAAGAATGTGCCATATGATATACTTACCCCAGGATCACATTTGTTTATAAAATATTTATCTGCATCCAAACATTCTGCACGGCCACCCAACCGCTAACAGAGGTGCACCGTACCGCCCTATAAGTTAAATAACCTCAGTATTAACCTTCATGCAGGTCACTTAGGGCTAGCTTACCAGTGGCGAGCAAACTGTTGCACGCAAGCGAAGAGGGGTTTATCACGGCTCTTTGCCCGCGTCGGGAGTAGCATGTATTACAAGTTGAATGTAAACGCATTCGCTTAAGCGCAATTGAATTGGGCTATAGCTCTGGTAAAGTGTTACGCTCGACTATAAAGTTGCACAAAACACATCACAAAATACATTTAAAAGTATAGTTACACACAACAGGGAATGGGGGAAAAGAAGAGGACAAGAAAGGGATTAACCAGCACTCTTTCCTACTTCGTAAATAACTAGGCTGAATATACCAGCTCACTAGATATACTGTATACAGCCTAGTTATTTACGAAGTAGGAAAGAGTGCTGGTTAATCCCTTTCTTGTCCCCTTCTTTTCCCCCATTCCTTGTTGTATGAACTATTGTATAAAGGTCAGCTCCGAGATCATTGATCTTTATTTCGTTAAATATATTACTCACAGTGCCAATATGTTTCTTTTTTTGTTAAAAGTACAGTTACACACATAATAACACTGATAAAAATTATTTAATAAAAATATTGTATTAAAAAGTTATAAGGGCTCAAAGATTTCCATACACTTACGCAACATTTCCAGAATACGCAACATTTCCAGAATTCGTCCCTTCCTTACCTAAGAAACTACAAAGTACTAATTCATTCCCTCATTTTGTCACACATTGATTATCGCAATCTACTTCTAAATGGCCTTCCCAAACACCGCCTCTCCTCCTCCTAATCTATCATGAATGCTTCAGCTAGACTCATCCACCAAAATCACTGATCTACATCAGCTGCTCCGCTCTGCCAGTCTCTACATTGGCTCCCCATACACTCCATAATACAATAACTTACAAAGCACTCAAAAGCCTCACTGTCAACTATATTTCCTCTCTCACTTCGAAATATTCCCCAACCCCGTCCTCTTTTATCAACCTCTAACCTACGTCTCTCCACTCCTGTTATGTCTACGTCCCACTTCCGTCTCCAAGACTTTGCACGTGCTGCTCCTGTCCTCTGAAACTCTCTACCCCGCTCCAACCTTGTACAGCTTCAGACGCTCCTTGAAACCCCACCTATTCAGAGAGGCTCTCTCCTCTGGTTTAATTGTACCCAAAACAAATCCTGAACTGCCTGACGCACTGCTGCAACTACATGAATGTGCAGAAGCTTCTTTGCAGAAGGGGTTATTAATACATGGGATAGACTTCCTGTAGAGGACAAATACAGTGCAAGAAGTCAAGCACTTTGTTTCTTTACTGTTGTAATGCGCAGCTAATATCCCTGTGCTTCCCCGCTAGAACAAGTAATTCAGGATAAATATTATATATAGCTAATACAAGTCTGTGTTATGAAATAACTACTTCCTCCCAGTAACATATACATTTCATTTAGGGAATTGAGAGAAATCCGCCAGAGACACTTTTTAGTTTGCTTCATTCAACTTCCCAGTCGCTGCAAAATGTGGACGAGATGTTGGACCTACAGGATCTGTCGCAAGAAGAAGCAGTGGCGCAGGTGGCGGTTTCTGAGGTGGGGACTGTGCAGTCGCTGGTAGTTACAGCCTTGTGATAAACTATCCCTGACGTGAGGCAGATAACTAACAGCCCCCCTAATCACTGATAATACGCACGTATTTATACGTTATTATATACTGGCTGCACAAGAGTTGTTTATGGTTTATGTTCTGAAAGTATCTTTTATTTAGCAGTTATTGTCTGGAATATGCTCTATAAATGAACATAATCACCGAACAAATACCTGGCAATGGATTCCTTCCAAAACCTATTGCACTGCGTTTACAGACACTGATATCAGCTAATGGTGCAGCAAAATCACAGATTCTTAATAATTGTACAGCAGTCACTGTGATTGTCAGGCACTTAAAGGGACATGTTTCTTTCATGATTCAGAAAGAGAATACAGTTTTAAACAACTTTCCAATTTACTTCTTTTATCTAAATGGCTTCATTCTCTTGGTATCCTTTGTTAGAGAAACAACAATGCATATGGGTGAGCCAGTAGCATGAGGTATCTATGTGTAGTCACCAATCAGCTCCTTAGGCTACTTAGGTATGCTTTTTAACAAAGGATACCAAGAGAACAAAATAAATTAGATGATAGAAGTAAATTGGAAAGTTGTTTAAAACTGCTTCTTTATCTGAATCATGAAAGGAAAAATTTGTGTTTCATGCCCCTTAAAGGGACAGCCTACACTAAAATTGTTATTGTTTAAAAAGATAGATAATGCCTTTCTACCCATTCCCCAGGATTGCACAACCAACATTGTTATATTAATATACTTTATAAGCTCTATGTGTGCCTGTTTCTAAGCCCCTACAGACCGCCACTTATCACATGCTTTTTTTATTAGCTTTTCACAACAGGGGAATGCTAGTTCATGTGGGCCATATAGATAACATTGTGCTCACGCCCGTGGAGTTGTGTCTGACACTGAACTAATTGGCTAAAATGCAAGTCAATAGATAATAAATAAAAAGTCATGTGATCAGGGGGCTGTCAGAAGAGGCTTAGATACAATGTAATCACAGAGGTAAAAAGTATATTAATATAACTGAGATAAGGGGCAGTCTGCAGAGGCTTAGATACAAGGTAATCACAGAGGTAAAAAGTATATTAATATAACTGAGATAAGGGGCAGTCTGCAGAGGCTTAGATACAAGGTAATCACATAGGTAAAAAGTGTATTAATATAACTGAGATAAGGAGCAGTCTGCAGAGGCTTAGATACAAGGTAATCACAGAGGTTAAAAGTATATTAATATAACAGTGTTGGTTATGCAGAACTGGGGAATGGGTAATAAAGGGATCATCTGTCTTTTTAAACAAAACATTTTTGTTGTAGACTGTCCCTTTAAGTCAACATGTAGAATTACATTACAAGTAAACTTGCCGTTTGCCTCTTACAATTTAGTATTTTTAAATATCTCTAACATTAAAGGGACATGAAACACAATTTAGTTTATGAATCCGATAGATCATACGGTTTTAAACAACTTTCTAATTTACTTCTATTATCATTTTTTCTTTGTTCTCGGTATCTTTTGTTGAAAAGCAGAGACATTAACTTAGGAGCCGGCCCATTTCTGGAGCACTATATGGCAGCAGTTTTGCAAGAATGTTATATATTTCCTGCCACGTAGTGCTCTAGATGCCTACCTAGGTATCTCTCCAACAAAGAATAGCATGAGAACAAAGCAAATTTGATAATAGAAGGACACCGGAAACTTTTTAATTGTATCCTCTGTCTGATTTACAAAAGAAAATCTTTGGTTTTTATAGCCCTTAAAAAATCTAATTAGTTTATGGCTCAGTGTCATTTAGTGCAGTGTGAGTGAGTTTAACCCCTTGACTCCCATGCAGTCACTACACTATATATTTATTTACATTTCTCTCCCAGACATTGTGTGAAGATCTAGACGCGCTTTGGTCAGACATGACCAGCAAGAGGAATGGGCTCCTGCCCCCTATTACAGACAGCACCGCAGTCTGCTCACAGTGTTATGATGGCGTTCTAGCCTGGCTCAGACAGACGCGCAATGCTGTGGCATCAAGAACAGCGCTCATCAGTGCGGAACTTAAGGAGATCACACAATACCAGGTAATTCGGCAGCCCCTTCTGTAGAAATGCTGATAACAGGCAGTTTACATACAAGTGCTTGGCGGATGAGTTTTGCTATTATGAACCTCGTACGCCCAGACTCCTGGCAGGCACTGGTTGTGCAATGCTGCCCCTTGCTCACACACGGCCAATCACGCGTGAGTGGGGATCAGACCGGCCACAACTTAGGTGTTGGAGAGGTTAAGTAGCAGCTGTCATAAGACTCTCGCAGCTTAATAAATGGAACCTAATGTGTTAATGCTTCAGTGCAGCACGTTACAAATAATAATAATATTAATAAAAATACACGTCCTGCCCACTAATTGGTCTGTGGGACATGTCTTTACCAGCCGATCAACAAATGATACTCAAGTATTTAGTATATTTGGACAAGATTTGTGTTATTATTAAATTATAACAGTTATTTTTATGTCATAGAACAGTCTCATCTAGAATAAATTGTATATTGTTGCCTTAAAGGGACATTTGTTTTTGTTGCATCTAAAAAATGTCATTTTAAAATGTAGTAAAATGAATTACAGTTTGTCATTGGCTCACCCGGTGTGTTCATCTAGCTCCCAGCAATGGATTTTTTTCTCCTTCAACATAGGATACAAAGAGACAAAAGCACATTTGTATCCTTTGTTGTGTGCTCTATCTGAATCATGAAAGAAAAATTTTGGTTTTCATGTCCCTTTAATGCTAGTACTTTCATTCACGTCATGTCTTATTTCCTTACGCCTCTGTCACTATGTGCCCTTCTCATGTTCAGTATCTAATGCTGCCCGTCCTGTCCCCTATATCAGTCAGAAACTGCTTGTAGGAAGCTTTCATTTACCTTGGTTTAACCCTCTCTAGTTTGAAATATTTCTGATACACATGTTTCTGTTTCTTATCCCAGAATAACGTACAACTATATGAAGCGTTGCTTAAAGTGATTGTAAAGTTTAATGAGTAAGTGCCCAGTAACTAAAAGTAATTTAAAAAACTTGGACACTTTCATTCATTAAACTTTACAAAGACGCTTATTTTTTTAAAATACTTACCTTTGCGTTATGGTAAACATAACGCTGATCCTCCGCCCGCAGCTCCCGCTTTCTTTAACAGATCAAAGACGAATCCGGCTTCCTCCAATCATTGTGTGCCCCCTTTGGCGTCCAGCTCATGGGGCACGCAACGATTGGAGGAAGCCGGATTCGTCATCGATATGCTAATGAAAGCAGGAGCTGCGGGCAGAGGATCAGCGTTATGTTTACCATAAAGCAAAGGAAAGTATTTTAAAAAATAAGCGTCTTTGTAAAGTTTAATGAATTAAAGTAACCCTGTTTTTAAGATTATTTTTAGTTAGTTACTGGGCACTTACTCATTAAACTTTACAATCACTTTAAGAAGCAAACAGATTTAATATAACATTTTAATAATTCTGACACGTTTGTTTCTAATTCCAGAATAACGTACGACAACTATATGAAGCGTTGCTTAAGAAGCAAACAGATTTAATACAACATTTTAATATCAGTGGAGCGTGTGAAGCAGAGGACCAAATTCAGGTATGTTTTGTGTATTTTTTCTTGGTGAAATGATTTAGAGCGAGTACAGAGATGCAGACGTGAGTTTCAGACAAACACTGTCACAAATTGTTATAAAATATAATGGGCATATTAACCTGATTCGATTTGAATGTTACCCTGCACATAATAAAATGAACGATAAGGAGATTTGCCTGACATTTACATTCTGACATAGGACATTGCTGTGTACGATAAGGATCTGCAGAAGTATGAAAACCAAGTGTCAGCTCTGAAGTCACAAGGGGAGACGCTGTCGCTCCCCGAATATCTAAACCAGGATATCCATAAAGTGGAGGTGAGAGTAAGAAACGATGGAGGGTGCACTAGAAGTTCCCCGATACACTGGTACAAATAAATATGTCTCATTATAGGATGTGCTTAATGACACATGGGACATGCTGAGATCCAAACAGGAGGATTTAACACGTGTTGTTGTCAGCAGAGCTCAGATGGACACAATTATCAGCGAGATATCAGAGCTCGTAGCTTTAGGAAAAGAGATCATTTCTAGGAGTAAAGATTATCGCCCCAGCAGCAAAGAAGCTTTAAAATCCCATTTGCACAATTTTCAGGTATGTTTTATATAGACTAGTAACTCCGATAAGCATTACAATGTCACAGGAGCTCACTCGGGGTGCAGTGTCTTTTAGTTCACTTGTAGAAGAGCTCCCATCAGGAGAAAACAGTAACTCAAGATTGTGTGCCTTGTTAGATCATCAGGGAGGTCTGGTTCTCGGTCTCTGTTGGTATCTAGTTTATATATACAGGTATATTTCTATATAACATTTGTATCAGTTTATATATATATATATATATTTATATATATATAACATTTGTATCAGTTTATATATATATATATATAACATTTGTATCAGTTTATATATATATATATTTATATATATATAACATTTGTATCAGTTTATATATATATATATATATATTTATATATATATAACATTTGTATCAGTTTATATATATATATATATTTCTATATAACATTTGTATCAGTTTATATATATATATATATAACATTTGTATCAGTTTATATATATATATATATAACATTTGTATCAGTTTATATATATATATATATATTTATATATATATATAACATTTGTATCAGTTTATATATATATATATATATTTATATATATATAACATTTGTATCAGTTTATATATATATATATATATATATTTCTATATAACATTTGTATCAGTTTATATATACTAGTCCTAAAGCCCATGTACACGGGCCAATTTTTTAGGTACCGCAGTTCTCGTTCTCTCTCTCTCGTTCTCTCTCTCTCTCTCTCTCTTTCTCTCTCTCTTTCTCTCTCTCTCTCTTTTTCTCTCTTTCTCTCTCTCTCTCTCTCTTTCTCTTCCTTTCTCTCTCTCGTGCGCGTGCGAGGTCAATCTAAGGCCAAGTGTGTTTGTCTCTACTGCGCATGACGGCTTCAGACAAACACACTTGGCCTTTTATAATATAGGATGTTTTTTGTTTTTTTTAAGAACTTTTTTGGACAACTTGATGATCTCCTCCTCCTGTTTGAAACATTCTCCTCAAAGTTCCCCCAGGATTTAGTGCTGCAGAGCCCAGTGCAGGAGGCCGTTATACTGCAGGAAGAGGCGCGGGCCCTTGGGGTCCTTATGATGAGCTTATTAAAGGTAATGTAACAAATAATACTCCAGAAGTCATTTTACTAGGGATATTGTCACTTACACATTCTATCATCTTTATTAGGATTGGACTGAATTTGACACAAAGTATGTGAGTCTTAGCAAAGAGCTGGAGGTGCTGGGATCCATCGTCCCAAATATTGGTTTGGTAGAAGAGACAGAAGAAAGAGTAACAGAACGGATTGCCCAATATCAGGTAAAGTGTGACAGCAGAAGCCTGGCACGGACAAGTGTTTAGTTATCACCTTTCACATAAGCACAAGCAGAATTTGGATTAAACTTGAGTACAATTTAACCTCACCATGGTGCATTCACTAAGAGTAAGCAAGATTGTTATATAAACCCTGCTACATATCCGTCCTCAGGAGAGGTGATAAGTGCACACTGCAGACATCACAAGCCTAACCCTGCTGCATATCTGTCCCTAACTGGTCACAGGAGAGGTGATAATGTGCACACTGCAGACATCACAAGCCTATGCCTGCTACATATCTGTCCCTAACGGCCACAGCAGAGGTAATAAGTGTTCTCTGCAGACATCACAAGCCTAACCCTGCTACATATCTGTACCTAAAGGCCTCAGCAGAGGTAATAAGTACACTCTGCAGACACCACAAGCCTAACCATGCTACATATCTGTCCCTAAAGGCCTCAGCAGAGGTAATAAGTGCACACTGCAGACATCACAAGCCTAAAACTGCTGCATATCTTTCCCTAACTGGTCACAGGAGAGGTGATAAGTGCACACTGCAGACATCACAAGCCTATCCCTGCTACATATCTGTTCCTAACGGCCACAGCAGAGGTAATAAGTGTACTCTGCAGACATCACAAGCCTAACCATACTACATATCTGTCCCTAAAGGCCTCAGCAGAGGTAATAAGTACACTCTGCAGACACCACAAGCCTAACCATGCTACATATCTGTCCCTAAAGGCCTCAGCAGAGGTAATAAGTGCACACTGCAGACATCACACGCCTGAAACGACTGCATATCTGTCCCTAACTGGCCACATGAGAGGTATTAAGTGTACTCTGCAGACATCACAAGCCTAACCCTGCTACATATATGTCCCTAAAGGCCTCAGCAGAGGTAATAAGTACACTCTGCAGACACCACAAGCCTAACCCTGCTACAAATCTGTCCCTAAAGGCCTCAGCAGAGGTAATAAGTGTACTCTGCAGACATCACAAGCCTAACCCTGCTACATATCTGTTACTAAAGGCCTCAGCAGAGGTAATAAGTATTTGTAAAGTATTCACAGTTTGTTGGTATGTTCATTTATTGCAAGGCTGGTTATCCTAAATAAAAAAATAGATGTTTAAAAAACATTTAAGCTGTCATCTTGTGATAGAAGCTTAGCATAGTTTTTTTTTTTTATGTCTAGGGACATAAAAGCGCTTGAGTATGTTTATCTCCTCTGCTGTGGCCAGTTATGGGTTTCTGCACTCATCAAGCAATCACTTGGTAGCATGTTGTGGGTTTAGGGATCGGGATTATGCAGGACTCAGTTTTGTATGGGGCAGTGAAAAACAGTTTAGAGAGTTACGATAAAGAAAAAGAGGGCAAAATAAAAGAAAAAAAATGCATTAAAGGGACAATCAAATCAAAATGAAACAGTCATGACTCAGATAGGGCATTTAATTTGAAATAACTTTCCAATTTACTTTAATCATTACATTTGCTTTTTCCTCTTTGTATTCTTTGTTGAAAGCTAAACCTAGTTAGGCTCATATGCAAATTTCTAAGCCCTTGAAGGCCGCCTCTTATCTCAGTGCATTGACAGTTTTCACAGCTAGATAGCGCTAGTTCATGTGTGCCATATAGATAAAATTGTTCCCACTCCCTTTGGAGTTATTTAGGAGTCAGCACTGATTGGCTAAGATGCAAGATTGTTTAAAAAAAAAACTGAAATAAGGGGGCAGTCTGCAGAGGCTTAGATACAAGGTAATTACAGAGGTAAAAAGTATATTAATATAACTGAGATAAGGAGGCAGTCTGTAGAGGCTTAGATACAAGGTAACCACAGAGGTAAAAATTATATTAATATAACTGAGATAAGTGGGCAGTCTGCAGAGGGTTAGATACAGGGTAATAACAGAGGTAAAATGTATATTAATATAACTGAGATAAGGGACAGTCTGCAGAGGCTTATATACAGGGTAATCACAGAGGTAAAAAGTATATTAATATAACTGAGATAAGGGGGCAGTCTGCAGAGGCTTAGATACAAGGTAATCACAGAGGTAAAAAGTATATTAATATAACTGAGATAAGAAGTAGTCTGTAGAGGCTTAGATAAAAGGTAATCACAGAGGTAAAAAGTATATTAATATAACTGAGATAAGGTGCAGTCTGTAGAGGCTTAGATACAGGGTGATCACAGAGGTAAACAGTATATTAATATAACTGAGATTAGGAGCAGTTTGCAGAGGTTTAGATACAAGGTAATCACAGAGGTAAAAAGTATATTAATATAACTGAGATAAGGGGCAGTCTGCAGAGGCTTAGATACAAGGTAATCACAGAGGTAAAAAGTATATTAATATAACAGATAAGGGAGCAGTCTGCAGAGGCTTAGATACAAGGTAATCACAGAGGTAAAAAGTATATTAATGTAACTGAGATAAGGGGTAGTCTGCAGAGGCTTAGATACAAGGTAATCACAGAGGTAAAAATTATATTAATATAACTGAGATAAGGGGCAGTCTGCAGAGGCTTAGATACAAGGTAATCACAGAGGTAAAAAGTATATTAATATAACTGAGATAAGGAGCAGTCTGCAGAGGCTTAGATACAAGGTAATCACAGAGGTAAAAAGTATATTAATATAACTGAGATAAGGAGCAGTCTGCAGAGGCTTAGATACAAGGTAATCACAGAGGTAAAAAGTATATTAATATAACTGAGATAAGGGACAGTCTGCAGAGGCTTAGATACAGGGTAATCACAGAGGTACAAAGTATATTAATATAACTGAGATAAGGGGCAGTCCGCAGAGACTTAGATACAAGGTAATCACAGAGGTAAAAAGTATATTAATATAACTGAGATAAGAGACAGTCTGCAGAGGTTTAGATACAGGGTAATCACAGAGGTAAAAAGTATATTAATATAACTGAGATAATGAGCAGTCTGCAGAGGCTTAGATACAGGGTAATCACAGAGGTAAAAAGTGCATTAATATAACTGAGATAAGGGGGCAGTCTGCAGAGGCTTAGATACAAGGTAAGCACAGAGGTAAAACGTATATTAATATAACTGAGATAAGGGGCAGTCTGCAGAGGCTTAGATACAAGGTAATCACAGAGGTAAAAAGTATATTAATATAACTGAGATAAGGGACAGTCTGTAGAGGCTTAGATACAAGGTGATTACAGAGATAAAAAGTATATTAATATAACAGTGTTGGTTATGCAAAACTGGGGAATGGGGAATAAAGGGATTATCTAGCTTTTTAAACAATAAACATTTTCAAGTAGGCTGTCCCTTTAAGAGTATAATAAAAGTATTTAATGTCTCTTTAATACTCCCAGTCTTCATAAGGTTGTGACTGAACCATCTTTTTGTTCCAGAAAATTAAAAAGCTCCTTGACCAGAGCGATTCTAGACTGCAGCAGGTTTATGTGGACGGGAAACGATTGCTGAGAACTGTAAAGAGCTCAGAGCTGGACGCACAAATTGTAAAGATGGAGCAGCAACAGTTGCACTTGCGCAAAAAGGTTAACCAGGAGCTGCAGCGGTTGGAGGCGATGCTCCGGGACATGACTAGGTACGTGTAACTGAGCCGCTCGCTGGCGTCTATTTATCACGACTTGCAGAAGGTTTCACGGTTCCAAGCGGATACATTTCAGCCGTCTGAGACTTTCTAATCCCATTTTTTTTATGATTTCAAAACAGTGAAAATCTGCAAAGTCTGTCTGGAAAAATAACATTGTTACAGGGAAAAGCAAACTAAATTACATATGGGATTACAATTAAAGGGACAAAGACAAGTCTATCGTTTTTTTTATGGAAGTGCAGCATCTACATATAGTGATAAGAAAATATAAGGTAAAAACTGTTTAAATTGAAACTAATACAGCTGTATCAGTGTACTAATTCTCATTGGCTGACAGGTAATGCCTGCTAATATTTATTGGCTAATAGCTACTCCCTGCTAATACGTGTTCACTTATAAATACTTCCTGTTAATACCCATTGGCTTACTTCCTAATAGGCTCTTTATACCATTGCTCATTGGATAGACACTTCCTACTAATGCTGATTGGCTGGTAGAAACATCTTACAAATGCTTATTGCCTGATAGACACTTCTTTCTAATGGTCATTGGCTGATAGTTACTTCCTACTAATGCTTATTGGCTGATAGTCACTTCCTACTAATGCTGATGGGCTGATAGTTACTTCCTACTAATGCTGATTGGCTGATAGTTACTTCCTACTAATGCTGATTGGCTGATAGTTACTTCCTACTAATGCTGATTGGCTGATAGTTACTTCCTACTAATGCTGATTGGCTGATAGTTACTTCCTACTACTTCTAATTGGATGATAACGACATCCTACTAATGCTTATTGACTAATCCAGACAAACGTACATTGTAATTACCCAATTAGGAGGAACAATCTACACAATGGATACTGTTGTATTTCCTTCAATTTTGCATTTAAACAGTTTTTACTTCACTGTATTTTCCTATTTTGTTATGAATATTGGAATTATTTTGTTTTTATAACAAGTACAAACGTATATAAAAAGTTATAGAACGGACAGCTGGAGCCAAACCAATTGCCCCAACCCCTTCCCTGCTGGAGAGAGTCACTGAGCAGGTAGCTAGGGGGCATAAATTATAGGTAAACGGGCAACTAGGCCTTTGTGAGTGCACTGAGATGGTTAAAAAACAAAATGTACATTTTAATTAACCTGATTTTCCATTAACCAAATAGATTAACTAAATTTGTACAGAAAAGCAAGATATGTTCAGCGTCCCTTTAATAGTAAGAATCCTCTGTCCAACTTCTCACATCAAAAGTACAAACAGAACGCGATATTGCGCTTTATTCTGGTGCTAAACTGTGCCTAATCTGTCATTATCCTAATCATGTAAATATTTTGTGTTCTATAAACGCTGCTGATTTTTCAGTTAAAAAGCTGAAAGCTGATTCCCCCCCGTTCAGATAATTTATGACACAGCTGCTGTTTTTCATCTGAATCACATTCATTTCTCTGATTTACAGTTTATTTTTCATTTCTCTTGGCTATTATATATAATGCTTCTGTCGGTAGAATTACATTTTTATGCTTTCTCAGCTACAGCAAAGATTCGGCTGAATTATCCGTGTGGTTGGAATCTGCTCACCAGAGACTGAAGAACTGGAAGCTGCAATCGCTGGACGCGGCTCAGGACTTGGCCACTGTTCGAAACAATGTCGCAAACTTTTTTGTAAGGATAAAACCCACAATAACGATTCATTTAACCTATTCACTGCCAGAGGACCTGCAAGGTTTTGTACACATAGCAAAGCGGCAATGAAACACATGTTGTTTCTTGCTTGTGAACAAGCTTTGGCCTAGATTTGGAGTTTGGCGTTAGCCGTGAAAACCAGCGTTAGAGGCTCCTAACGCTGGTTTTAGGCTACCGCTGGTATTTGGAGTCAGTGATTAAAGGGTCTAACGCTCACTTTTCAGCCGCGACTTTTCCATACCGCAGATCCCCTTACGTCAATTGCGTATCCTATCTTTTCAATTGGATCTTCCTAACGCCGGTATTTAGAGTAGTTTCTGAAGTGAGCGTTAGAGCTCTAACGACAAAACTCCAGCCGCCGAAAAAAAGCAGGAGTTAAGAGCTTTCTGGCTAACGCCGGTTTATAAAGCTCTTAACTACTGTACCCTAAAGTACACTAACACCCATAAACTACCTATGCACCCCTAAACTGAGGTCCCCCCACATCGCCGCAACTCGATTACATTTTTTTAACCCCTAATCTGCCGACCGCCACCTACGTTATCCTTATGTACCCCTAATCTGCTGCCCCTAACACCGCCGACCCCTGTATTATATTTATTAACCCCTAACCTGCCCCCCTCAACGTCGCCGCCAGCTACTTACAATAATTAACCCCTAATCTGCCGACCGCAAAGCGCCGCCACCTACGTTATCCTTATGTACCCCTAATCTGCTGCCCCTAACACCGCCGACCCCTATATTATATTTATTAACCCCTAATCTGCCCCCCTCAACGTCGCCTCCACCTGCCTACACTTATTAACCCCTAATCTGCCGAGCGGACCTGAGCGCTACTATAATAAAGTTATTAACCCCTAATCCGCCTCACTAACCCTATCATAAATAGTATTAACCCCTAATCTGCCCTCCCTAACATCGCCGACACCTATCTTCAATTATTAACCCCTAATCTGACGACCGGAGCTCACCGCTACTATAATAAATGGATTAACCCCTAAAGCTAAGTCTAACCCTAACACTAACACCCCCCTAAGTTAAATATAATTTAAATCTAACGAAATTAATTAACTCTTATTAAATAAATTATTCCTATTTAAAGCTAAATACTTACCTGTAAAATACATCCTAATATAGCTACAATATAAATTATAATTACATTGTAGCTATTTTAGGATTAATATTTATTTTACAGGCAACTTTGTAATTATTTTAACCAGGTACAATAGCTATTAAATAGTTAAGAACTATTTAATAGTTACCTTGTTAAAATAATTACAAAATTACCTGTAAAATAAGTCCTAACCTAAGTTATAATTAAACCTAACACTATACTATCAATAAATTAATTAAATAAAATACCTACAATTACCTACAATAAAACCTAACACTACACTATCAATAAATAAATTAAATACAATTCCTACAAATAACTACAATTACATAAACTACCTAAAGTACAAAAAATAAAAAAGAACTAAGTTACAAAAAATAAAAAAATATTTACAAACATAAGAAAAATATTACAACAATTTTAAACTAATTACACCTACTCTAAGCCCCCTAATAAAATAACAAAGACCCCCAAAATAAAAAAAATGCCCTACCCTATTCTAAATTAATAGAGTTAAAAGCTCTTTTACCTTACCAGCCCTGAACAGGGCCCTTTGCGGGGCATGCCCCAAGAAAATCAGCTCTTTTGCCTGTAAAAAAAAACATACAATACCCCCCCCCCCAACATTACAACCCACCACCCACATACCCCTAATCTAACCCAAACCCCCCTTAAATAAACCTAACACTAAGCCCCTGAAGATCTTCCTACCTTGTCTTCACCTCAACAGGTATCACCGATCCGTCCTGGCATCCGGTGCTGAAGAGGTCCAGAAGAGGCTCCAAAGTCTTCCTCCTATCCGGCAAGAAGAGGACATCCGGACCGGCAAACATCTTCATCCAAGCGGCATCTTCGATCTTCTTCCATCCGGTGAGGAGCGGGTCCATGTTGAAGCAGCCGACGCGGATCCATCCTCTTCTTCCGGCGTCTCCCGACGAATGACGGTTCCTTTAAGGGACGTCATCCAAGATGGCGTCCCTCGAATTCCGATTGGCTGATAGGATTCTATCAGCCAATCGGAATTAAGGTAGGAATATTCTGATTGGCTGATGGAATCAGCCAATCAGAATCAAGTTCAATCCGATTGGCTGATCCAATCAGCCAATCAGATTGAGCTCGCATTCTATTGGCTGATCGGAACAGCCAATAGAATGCGAGCTCAATCTGATTGGCTGATTGGATCAGCCAATCGGATTGAACTTGATTCTGATTGGCTGATTCCATCAGCCAATCAGAATATTCCTACCTTAATTCCGATTGGCTGATAGAATCCTATCAGCCAATCGGAATTCGAGGGACGCCATCTTGGATGACGTCCATTAAAGGAACCGTCATTCGTCGGGAGATGCCGGAAGAAGAGGATGGATCCGCGTCGGCTGCTTCAACATGGACCCGCTCCGCACCGGATGGAAGAAGATCGAAGATGCCGCTTGGATGAAGATGTTTGCCGGTCCGGATGTCCTCTTCTTGCCGGATAGGAGGAAGACTTTGGAGCCTCTTCTGGACCTCTTCAGCACCGGATGCCAGGACGGATCGGTGATACCTGTTGAGGTGAAGACAAGGTAGGAAGATCTTCAGGGGCTTAGTGTTAGGTTTATTTAAGGGGGGTTTGGGTTAGATTAGGGGTATGTGGGTGGTGGGTTGTAATGTTGGGGGGGGGTATTGTATGTTTTTTTTTTACAGGCAAAAGAGCTGATTTTCTTGGGGCATGCCCCGCAAAGGGCCCTGTTCAGGGCTGGTAAGGTAAAAGAGCTTTTAACTCTATTAATTTAGAATAGGGTAGGGCATTTTTTTATTTTGGGGGTCTTTGTTATTTTATTAGGGGGCTTAGAGTAGGTGTAATTAGTTTAAAATTGTTGTAATATTTTTCTTATGTTTGTAAATATTTTTTTATTTTTTGTAACTTAGTTCTTTTTTATTTTTTGTACTTTAGTTAGTTTATGTAATTGTAGTTATTTGTAGGAATTGTATTTAATTTATTTATTGATAGTGTAGTGTTAGGTTTTATTGTAGGTAATTGTAGGTATTTTATTTAATTAAGTTAATGATAGTATAGTGTTAGGTTTAATTATAACTTAGGTTAGGACTTATTTTACAGGTAATTTTGTAATTATTTTAACTAGGTAACTATTAAATAGTTCTTAACTATTTAATAGCTATTGTACCTGGTTAAAATAATTACAAAGTTGCCTGTAAAATAAATATTAATCCTAAAATAGCTACAATGTAATTATAATTTATATTGTAGCTATATTAGGATGTATTTTACAGGTAAGTATTTAGCTTTAAATAGGAATAATTTATTTAATAAGAGTTAATTAATTTCGTTAGATTTAAATTATATTTAATTTAGGGGGGTGTTAGTGTTAGGGTTAGACTTAGCTTTAGGGGTTAATCCATTTATTATAGTAGCGGTGAGCTCCGGTCGTCAGATTAGGGGTTAATAATTGAAGTTAGGTGTCGGCGATGTTAGGGAGGGCAGATTAGGGGTTAATACTATTTATGATAGGGTTAGTGAGGCGGATTAGGGGTTAATAACTTTATTATAGTAGCGCTCAGGTCCGCTCGGCAGATTAGGGGTTAATAAGTGTAGGCAGGTGGAGGCGACGTTGAGGGGGGCAGATTAGGGGTTAATAAATATAATATAGGGGTCGGCGGTGTTAGGGGCAGCAGATTAGGGGTACATAAGGATAACGTAGGTGGTGGCGCTTTGCGGTCGGCAGATTAGGGGTTAATTATTGTAAGTAGCTGGCGGCGACGTTGTGGGGGGCAGGTTAGGGGTTAATAAATATAATACAGGGGTCGGCGGTGTTAGGGGCAGCAGATTAGGGGTACATAGGGATAATGTAAGTTGCGGCGGTTTACGGAGCGGCAGATTTGGGGTTAATAATATAATGCAGGGGTCAGCGATAGCGGGGGCGGTAGATTAGGGGTTAATAAGTGTAAGGTTAGGGGTGTTTAGACTCGGGGTACATGTTAGAGTGTTAGGTGCAGACGTAGGAAGTGTTTCCCCATAGGAAACAATGGGGCTGCGTTAGGAGCTGAACGCTGCTTTTTTGCAGGTGTTAGGTTTTTTTTCAGCTCAAACAGCCCCATTGTTTCCTATGGGGGAATCGTGCACGAGCACGTTTTTGAGGCTGGCCGCGTCCGTAAGCAACTCTGGTATCGAGAGTTGCATTTGCGGTAAAAATGCTCTACGCTCCTTTTTTGGAGCCTAACGCAGCATTTTTTGGGACTCTCGATACCAGAGTTAATTTTATGGTGCGGCCAGAAAAAAGCCTGCGTAGCGTTAACAGCCCATCTACCGCCAAACTCCAAATCTAGGCCTTAGTAAATAGGCTTTTGGTTTTTTTTTTAAAAACGTGATAGCTGTTTGTTTTGACTTTTTAAATTAATCAGGAAGTAAAAGAAGGGTTTTATGACACATCCATATTTATAAAAATAAGTGTAATACATTTTAAATAGACATAAAAGTGCAGAAAGTAAATGTTCTAATGTGTAAAGCATTACAAAGGGGTTAAACACGTATATTAAGGCAGCTTTAGAGAAGCAATGCAGTACTGGGAGCTAGCTGAACACAGGTGAGCCAGTGACAAGAGCCACCAATCAGCATTGTATTGCATTGCTGCTTATGAGCCTGGCTAGGTATGCAATGCAACAACCTACTGAGAAAGCAGATTTACACTGTTTATAGGTTACTTGACACGGTGTATACAAAGACATACCTGATATTTCTTATGGTCTGATGGTGCACAACAAACTTAGGGACAGATTACACTGCGTAATACCAGTGCACGCTAATGAGCACTGATATTACAAGTTCACAGCAATGCAAACGCAACCTAGCGTTCATATCGCTGGGAAGCATTGCGCTTACGAGAGCTCGCTTCCATAGACTCCTATGGTAGCCATGTTCTGATGCCGTCAGAAACGGCATCAGAACTTCAGCACCAGCAAAGGGGATAAGTAGCGCAGTGATGGCAGCAATTTGTAAATATATATATGTATATGATTATATACACCTATATTTATGTGTTTAGTATGTGTATATAAACATATTAACACATAAATATATATGTATATAAGAATATACATATATATATTTACAGGGAACACACAGTTCCTATAGACCGCAATGTAAAGGCACTTTTCAGTGCCGTTTTTTTTCCAACACCCCACACCCGCCAATTGTACCCCCAAAATACAGCCTAGTGCAGTACTTGTATTAAAAAATAAAGATGCTGCCATCTTTGTTTTTCATTAACTACACTAGACAGTAATTTGGGGCAGATTTATAAAATGAACCAGTGATCTGATCTCTGGTTAATTTTATAAGCACTAATTGCTACCTCAAGCTTGTGGTTGCATTAACCAGCCACTTGTAATGGCTGATTAATTATCACATGCCCACAGACGGGCAAATTTGCTGTTTGCGGGCATGAGATAATTTAGCGATCCACTTGTAATCTAGCTCTTACTGAGAAAAAGCCTTAGAACAATGACATTGTGTAGGTGCTGCACATAAAACATAACTGCTATTAATTGTAACCATCTCACACTAAGTGGCACAGCCAGCAGGGAGCATATGATAGGGTCCGATGCAAACATATAAACTGCATTAAATCACACTGCATTAAGTCGCTGAACCCCCCAATATCATTTGCCAAAAAAATTGCTCCTTCCCTTCAAGTCAGAGCAAATTATAGCAAACTTCAGACTCAATCATCTTTCATCTTACAGAGAAAATCTATTATGTGCTTAAAGATAGATTTATTCTGTCTGAGTGTATTAAAAAGTCTCAGCTGGTGAGTTTAACACTTAGCTGTCAGAATGAGATGTGTCTCTCTGTGAAATGTGTCTATGATTTATACCTTAAAGGGACATGATACTCAAATATTGAAGCATTTAAAAGTGATGCAGCATAGCTGTAAAAGGCTGACTAGAAAATATCACCTGAACATTTCTTTGTAAAAAAGGAAGATATTTTACCTCAACATTTCCTAAGTATTCACACCCCACTCTAAAGAATGCTAGTCCCAAGACTTGCAAGAGAGTGCGCAGCTGGCACAGTCATGTTATTTTCCTATTCTGTTTAAGGAAGTTTACTGTAAAATCTCATAAGATCACAGCAAAGCTTAACCTCAGCTGATGCTGATTGGCTATTGTGTTTTTTATTTTTACCAACTTGCTGCTTTACAGCCGCTGAAGTTTAACTGTTAACAGAGCACTTACTCTGGCGAGCTGAAGAAATTGTATGGTAAAATATCTTCAGTTTTTACATAGAGATGCTCAGGTGATATTTTCCTGTCAGCTTTTTACAGTCATACTGCATCACTTCCAAGTGCTTCAGCATATGAGTATTATGTCCCTTTAATATGTGCTGGCAGTAAACTGTGATGGATTGTAAAGGCAGTAAATATAATTGTGTGGCTAGAACGTTACAGGCAGACGTGTAGTACTGAGTTATGGGAGGGGCTTGTTATAGTATAAAGAGTGTCACTAAGGAACTGCTACTATTTGCTTTATGGCAGCTGAAATATTCTGCACTGTTCTGTGTATCTGTGATTTAGGTTCCTGTTAAGCTTACCATAAGAAGTCACATGTGAGCATGCTCGTACCCAGATGGTGGGCTCCACTTCTCTCTTAAAAACACTATTAGCTGGAATAAGCTACTCATCAAACCTCTTCTAGGTCTCATGGTCTTAGCTCGTCCAATTAGAGAGCTGATCCTGCCCCCTGTGCTTTTTAACTACCCTTACCGCACCTCCACATCTCCGTATTTGCAACACACAGAGTTTTTCTCTTCTCAACATTGTGTTAGGTTACTTAATTATGGGCCTGCATTTATACATTGGTTTGGGGAATGACAAATGTTCTAAAGAAAAACATACATAATCTAATTCATATGAACATGCATTACTGACCAGTTAACAGTCACTTAGATTACAAGTCTGTGCGTTCGTCTTTAACGCTGAAAATATGGTCATTTCAGCGTTAAAACAGCACCACAGCCATTAGGTGAATGGTTTTTAGCCTATAACGCATCGTCAGTCCCGCACTCTTAAAAATTATGTTTTTTCATAGGATTCCCATAGCGCCGGTATTACGAGTTTTGCGCTCTGGCTAAAAAAAACAGCGTTACAGCCTAAAACGACAAGATCCTTAACCCCTTCTAAAAGCAGTAGTTATGAGTTTTACGCTACAAATCTGTAACATAAACCTCATAACTAAACTGCTACAAAGTACACTAAACACCCATAGACTACCTATTAACCCCTAAACCAAGGCCCTCCCGCATTGCAAACACTATATTAAACTTATTAACCCCTATTCCGCCGCTCCCCGACATCGTCACCACTATCATAAAGTATATTTTATTAACCCCTAAACCGCTGCCCTCCTGCATTGCAAACACTATTTAAATATTATTAACCCCTAATCTGCTGTCCGCCCCCACTATACTTGTTAATAAGCCCTACACCGCCGCCACTATAATAAACCTATTAACCCCTAAACCGAAAGCCCCCACAACAAAATATTCTAAAGTAAACTATTAACCCCTAAACCGAAAGCCCCCCACATTGCCAGTATCAGCCAATAGGATTTAAGAAGCTCTCATTGATTCATCATCCAATAGAATTAGAGCTGCTTAAATCCTATTGGCTGATTTTAACAGCCAATAGGATTTTCGCAGCTCTAATTCCTATTGGCTGATTTAAATCTTTCAGCCAATAGGAATGCAAGGGATGCCATCTTAAATCGTGTACCTTGCATTGAAGATTCAGTGTACGGCGGCGGCTGTATGAAGAGGATGCTCTGCGCCGGATGTCTTCAGGATGGACCTGCTCCACGCCGCCGGGATCAAGATAGAAGATGCCGTCTAGATGAAGATTAAAGAGGCCACCTGGATGAAGACTTCTTGATGCTTGGATGAGGACTTCTCTGCCGGGATAAAGAGCGTTCAAGCAGGACTTCAAAAACTGTAAGTGGATCGTCGAGGGTTAGTGTTAGGCTTTTTTAATGTTTTTTTTGGGTGTGTTTTTTTTTTTTTTAGATTAGGGTTTGGGCAGCAAAAGAGCTAAATGCCCATCCAAATGCCCTTTTTAGGGCAAGTAGGTAGCTTAGGTTTTTTATATAGTTTTTTATTTTATTTTGTGGGTTTGGAGGGGGGTGGGGGTTTGTAATGTTAGTGGGGTTTTGTATTTTTTTTTACAGGTAAAAGAGCTGTTTAACTTAGGGCATGGTTGTTTATTCTAGAGTTTTTATTTTTGGGTGTTTTTTTTAATGGGTATTAGAATAGGAATAATTTTTATTATTTTTGATAATTTGTTTGTTATTTTGTGTAATGTATTTTTTTAGGGGTTTTTTTTGTAGCAAAAGAGCTGTTTAACTTGGGCAAGGCCCCCCAAAATGCCCTTTTAAGCGCCCTTGTTAATCGAAGTAAATTTGAAAGGTGTTTAAAATTGCATGCTCTATCTGAATCATAAAGTTTTATTTTGACTTGAGTGTCCCTTTAAGGTCCCCCAGGGCCCTTGGTAGTTTATTCTAGATTAGGCTTTTTTATTTTGGGGTGTTTTTTTTTAAAAAGGGTATTAGAATAGGAATAATTGTTATTTTTTTGGATATTTTCGTTTGTGGTTTTTTTGTAATGTTAGGTTTTAGTGTAAGGCAGCTTTGTTTTGTTTTTCACAGGTAATTTTGTATTATTTTAGCTAGGTAGTTAGTAAATAGTTAATAACTATTTACTAACTAGTCTACCTAGTTAAAATAAATACAAACTTACCTGTGTTATAGTGTAGCTGGCTTGGATTTTATTTCACAGGTAAGTATGTATTTAGTTTTAAATAGGTATTATTTAGTTAATAATTGTAAATTGAATTTAGATCTATTTTAATTATGTTAAAGTTAAAGGGTGTTAGGGTTAGGTTTAGGGGTAGGTGTAGGGGTTAATAGTATAATTTAGGTTGTTGCGATGTGGGGGGCTGATGGTTTAGGGGTTAATAGGTTTATTTAGTGGTAGTGATGTGGAAGGCCAGACGTTTAGGGGTTAATAAATTTATTTAGTTGCAGCGATGGGGAGCGGCGGAATAGGGGTTAATAACTTTAATATAGTGGCGGTGATGTTGGTGTGCGGCGGAATAGGGGTTAATAACTTTAGTATAGTGGCACGTGAAAACAGCGCTTGTATTTTTTGTGGTATAGAACTTAAAAAACCCATATCGCACACACAAGCCGGGTTTTGAAAAACTTGTAATGGCAGCGCTATAGGGGGTTAAATAACGCAACTTTTCTTGAGTTCGTTAATTTCCCTATAGCGCTCAAAACCCGTAATTTAGGTGAATGTGTTTAATCCCTGCTAAGGAGTAGCAGATAAGTTAATCTTCACTCCTCATGCAAACAGTGAGTCGCTGCTACATGCGTATGCTGCTCTTGATTGGCTGACCAGCAGTTTCCTACGTGGTAGCTGTAAACTCACAGTTGTCTGTAGTATGTAATGAAAACATGCCGTGCTTTAATGAATTAGGTCAGTATTTTTGAATTTGATTGTTTCTTTAACTACAGCTTATTTGAAGTTAGTATTTATAGATGTAGATACTTTTGATAAATATGATTTATATAATTAATTTACTGACTCTGCAAGTGAATAACATTGGTACCTCAGACCCTCATAGGATAATGTAGATTAGAACAAATTAAGTGGGCATGAAAATATGCACATGGCTTGTCTGTGTGGACGCGATGTGTAGGTAAATGGGTGTGCGCTTATGAGGCTGATTATATTAAATCTCGCTGATACACTTATAAATATCAGTCTTTTCAAGCTAACTTTACATTCCAGGGATGGTCTGGCCATTTGACAGTTACCGTTTTTATTAAAGCAGGAAATCTTTCATCTTCTGCAGAGGGACGTTGCAGAAACTGTTTAAGAAAAATATTTAGGAAACAAAATGTGTTTAGGATGGTGCCAGATTAGTTAAATATACAAATATTTAGCCAGTGAGAGAGCATATTGTCATTTTGGGGCCAAAAATATATTTTTCCATGAAAGAAATTGTTTCTTTTGGATAAAAATGTACAAAAATTAAGCAGTAAGCAGATATCAGATGCTTAATTTCCCTTGTTACTGTCTAACACATTATCTATTAGCAGAACTTGTCATAAAAGCATTGATCAATCATTTGGTAAAAGAAAATAACTATTAACATTGCACTTTAATACAGTTCAGTTATGTCTGGCAGCTGAGGGATCAGTCGTGGTAGAGAATATGTTTGTGAAGCCAAAGTCTTTAGGCCAAAACCAGCTGCAATTCTGTTGTAATAACCGTCTTTTGTTACAATTATTCAAGGAATTCACCAATGAGGTTGATCAGAAATCTTCACTAAAGACCTCAGTGCTAAACACTGGTAACCAGGTTCTGCGGCTGAAGGAGGCGGATACTGCGGCCCTGAAGGTCAGTCTGGCGAACTTTGAGGAACGATGGACAGAGCTTATAGCAGCACTGCCCCCCATCCAGGAAAAACTGCAGCAAGTAAGTGCCCAGCACATCTCACGGGCAGAATGCCAGCTGGTGAAATAAATACAGCAGTGACTGGCACGACAGAATTTAAATGGACAGTAAAGCCAAAATTAAAGTTTCATGCTTTAGACAGAGCAGAACTTAAGAAACATTTTGGTTTATTTTTATTTTAACATTTACTTTGTTCTCTTGGTAGGGTAAGGAGCAGAATTGCACTACTGGGAGCTAGTTGGTGACGTCTTTTGTCATTGACTCACCAGATACGATCAGTTATCTCCCAGTAGTGCACTTCTGCTCTAGAGATGGCAGATGTTATTTATGTGTTTTGCAGGGATTAAACCTATAGTTGTATGCGAGCAAATTGTGCCACTTTAAGGTTTACATTTTGACAATTTATCCTGTACTAGAAGTTTTAGACAAGAAATATCGCTGATCATTTACCCAGAAACATTACTTATTATTTTTCATTTAAAACCTACCTAAGTAGGCTCAGTAGCCACAGCGCACTACTGGGAGCTAGCTGCGCATATGTGTCTTTAGTGACTGGCTTACCTGATATCTCCCAGAAGTGCATTACTGCCCCTTCAACAAAGGATGTGAAGAGAACAAAGACATTTTGATAGTAGAAGTAAATTGGAAAGTTGTTTAAAATGACATGCTCTACCTGAATCATGAATGAATAAATTTGGTTTTTGTGTCACTTTTCACCATTGGTAAATGCCAATATCGCACTGTATAAAAACAATATCACATTCATATATCTTCTATTAATAGAACTGTTGGAGCTAAAAGACAAACTGCGCAAATCTTTGTGTCTTTTACAGCTTTTTATGGAAAAACTCCCATCGTGGGACGCGATTCGCGAGCTCATGGTTTGGATGGAACAAGTGAACCATGTCAGGGAGTTGGAGGTAGCAGAATGTCCTCACTCGTCTGACGTCAGGAATCATCTTCAGAAATACAAAGTAAGGTCAAACGATGCTCGGAGTGTGGGCCTGAGGGCATGTGTGGGGTAACTCCTCCTTAATCCATAGGGTTTTATTGTGATCCATACTGTTGGATTTATCTAGCCGCAAAGTTACCCCTTATTGGTCCTCTATACATATTACACTGATGCCAGAGAGACGCATATCTCTAATAACTGGATTATATCAAACACCTCTTTTATGCCCATAGATATGAACAAGAGATTTGGGATATTTCTCAGATATAATAAATGTATCTGATAATGGTCCAAATTCTATAACTTCACCCAAAAAGTCTTCAGTTTTATTTTTGGAACCTTTCATGAGATTGAACTATTGAACATCAGCACTCTCACTCCTGTAGCTGCTCTAATTAAAAAAAAATCCCTTAATATTAAATATTAATTTAGCATTTACACATATTCCAAGTGGGAGACTGAATAGAAAACATTATCATATAAATATGGTTAAAAGTATATTCTAGCTTTTGTTCTATCTAAGGGGTGCTGTTCTCTTTTTTCAAATGTATGCAAATCTCTATGGTTAAAAGTATAGATACAATTTTATTAATTTAACAAAATAAGAAAAAAATAATAAATAAATAAAAAATATCTCTCACATCATATATGAACCGTTGCCATAAAAAGTATGCGCATAAAAAATATATTTCTCTAGAAAGCGTCCAAGTGAAGTGTCTGTATCCCAAATGTGATAGAGGGAAAAAATATTAAATAATAGTCCCACAAAAAAATAATATGCGATTCCAAAAATAATGAGTAGATAATTTTTTGTGCTATGATTCTTCCTTATAAAAATTGATCCATCCTTCATGTATGTTAGGATGTTACTTATAAATTTGTGCAAAACTACAAAATTATAAGGAGGCTTACCAGATTGCAAAAGATAATGATAATATCTGGATAGGACTTGTACAAATGCTAATGGCTGAAACGCGTTGGCATGGTGTGTTTTGCTCAAGTCCTATACAGATATTATCGTTTTCTTTTGCAGTCCCCTTATCATTTTGGGGTGTTTTACTATCACATTACAGTTTTGCACAATATACACTTTCTTAAAGGTAACATCCTAACATACATGAAGAAAGGATTAATTATTCATAAGGAAAAATCATAGCAGAAAAAAGGATCTACACATTATTTTATTTTTTTAAATCGGATATTATTTTTGGAATCATCTATTATTTTCTCTGGGACTATTATTAATTAAAAATTGTTTTCCTCTATTACATTTGGGATACAGACGCTTCATTTAAACATTATCTAAAGATATATATTTTTTAAGCGCATACTTTTTATGGTACTGGTCCATATATGATGTGAGAGATATTTTTTATTTATTATTTTTTCCTATTTTGTTATAATAATAAAATTGTATCTATACTTTTAGCCATATTTATATCACTCCCTGATATTGTTTTCCATTACATGCGGTCTTTAATTAGAGGATTTTCGGGAGCTTGTTTGAACTAGTGGCGCTGTAGCATTTATTTATTGGAGGCTGAATAGAGACAATGTCTATTTCTCCATCCTTTATATAAGTTAATTGCAGTGCTACTTTGCTGTAAAAACGTATTAACTAGATAAAGGGTTAAACCTTGAGTATCTATTTTCAATTTTTTTTAAGATACAGACGATTTGGGATTCTAAACAAGGGGTGGGTCATTATTTTGTACATTTCTAAGCATCCAGTGATCGTTTGCAGGATCTCCGGAGAGAGATGAACCAAAAACAATGGATTGTAGATTTTGTTAACCAGTCCTTACTGCAGCCGAGTGTTGGCGATGTGGAAAGCAAGCGCTACGAGAGAACAGAATCTGCCGAACGCCTGGGTACCATGAATTTACAGTGGTTGCTGATGCAAGGAGACGTTAATAAAAAGGTGTGTCTGACATTATGGGAACTGGGGCACTGTCACAGAAAGGGTTGTTAATTCATAGAACAGACTTCCGGTAGAGGTGGTAAGGGGGCAAAAACATGAAGGAAATACTAGAATCCCTGGAATATGCTTAAGGTAACAATTAAGAACACTCATTAGGCTGCATAAGGGGTCTTGTTGTACAGGTGAAATTCCCTGAGGCTCTCTTCACCTATCTTTTCTAATGTATGACATGGTGGTGTTCCTGACATTAATATACATAGGTGTCCCAATACCTGATATCTCACACATCAGAACCGCTAACAATAGTTATAACCACAACACTTAGGAAACAGGTTTGCAAAGTGATGTTAATTGGTGTAATTGTTAAATATTTACTTAATATTTATCTTCTTCTTAAATGGAAAGAGTCCACAGCTGCATTCATTACTTTTAGGAAATAAGAACCTGGCCACCAGGAGGAGGCACCCCAGCCAAAGGCTTAAATACTCCTCCCACTCCCCTCATCCCCCAGTCATTCTTTGCCTTTCGTCCCAGGAGGTTGGCAGAGACAGAATTTTTAATTTTTGTTTTTGTCTCTTATGGAGGGTAGTACTCTTCGACATGGGACAGGAGTTTTAAGTAGTCCTGTCAGTCTCTCAGTGAGGGCTTTGATGAGAGTTTGAGTCCGGAGATGCAGGGAGTTTCTTTCTACGAAACCATCCCAACTCATATTAACAGCTCCTCAAGCAATCGGCGTTGTCGAACTTCGCTCCGCTGCCTGCTTTCTTCTCTCAAGTCCACGGCGGAGGCGATGCTACTATCCGTCACACTTGAAAGACCGTGTTCCTATTCCACGGCGTAGATTCCGGTAAGATCATTTCATTGTACTTTATTCAATGTACTGTAATGTTAATGTTTCTCGTGAGGCTATCACCTTGCGGGTTTAACTTATAACATAAGGGTCTCAGTGAGTCTCTGTTGGTATCTTGGAATTGAGGGTTAATATCTCCTGAGGGGGGTTATTGGACAGGGGGGTGTATAATTATGTTTGTTATGTGATTCAACCTGCTTATGTGTGAGGTTTATGGGCTCGTGGTTTGGAACTTTAAGGCCTTTGGAAGGGACGTGGCCTGTTGGCTGAGCGCGCTTTTTGGACTATACGGTTCACCCTGTGTCCGGGCGTGGTTACGCTCTGTTCCCATTTCCGCATTCCCGACCGTGTGGCGACTGAGATATTCTAGTCCGTGGGGGTCTGGTCATAGGCGGTGGTGAGTGCTTCAGCCATTGGTGGTGTCAGGTGCTGTTTTTGTTTTTTACTATTTGTAGTCCATATTGCTATATCCTCTTTGCAGCTATGGGGGATTCTGATGCTGAGACTGTGCTCATTTCAGATTCAGTTACGGAGGATTCTGATTCCATAATATCTGACTCAGATTCTGTGTCCGGTGACGAATCCGGTTTAGCCTCATTGACTCCTGTCAACCATTCTTGTTCCATATGCCATATGAGAGCACCCGGTTCCTCAGGCTCAGGGAATCAGGGATCTGCTAAGCCATCCGCCTCTGGGGGTCCTGTCTCCCAGGGAGCGAGTTCCCTACCGAATCTTCCTCCTACACATGTGGGTAACCCAGTTTATAGTTCCTCCACGCAGGGTGGTGTGTTCCCCCCCCGGAGCTTGCAGCAAGTTTTCGCTTTCAGATAATGTTGGTGATTGCTCTTCTGCAGAGTCCAGGCGTTTCTTTAAGAATGTGCTTGTGCCCTATTATCCCGGGTATTCAGCCTTGGGGTGGGCCACCGCAGTATCCTGAAAGTTCTGTTCCGGAGTGTTGTGCCTTTCATTACCGGATTGCCCACCTTTGCATATTGCTCAAACATCTGTTTGAGTCGCTAAATGACCCTATAGTTCACAGATACGGTAATTTTCAGACTGATAGTCTGAATGGTACGACTCGTTAGACATGTGGGGATGAGGTTATCTCCTATTGTTTTCATTTTGAGTTCTTTCCCAGTTTTTGTAAGATGGGGTTCCGTTTGGCTGGTACTACGGGTAGGCCGGTGTCTTTTTTTTGGGGCGTTAACCTTCGGGTTGCCTTGATTTTTATTTGTATCCGATGGGATGTCTTTTATTTTTGTTATGTTTTCCTTCTGGAACTTTCTGGGATCGATACTCAATACTTCTTCAAAAGTTGTTTTGGACATGTTAGTCCTGTGTTGAAAAATGCCTGTTTTCTTTTCTTCCCCTTTGAGGGAGGATTTAAGCAGCCTGCCGGTTAGGACCCTGAGTGCATGCTGGTCCTGTTGGGTTCGTTCGGTCTTGCGACTGTTCAGACGCGTGGTGCTGTTCTGCTCGCTGGTTCGGTAGAAGTGCAGGGTGCTTGGTTATCATTTATTACATGTTAACTAAGCATTTGAGAGGACCTGTAGGTCCGTGAGGTGGGTAGGATTGTTCTGTCCCGTTAGCCTTCGGTCATAGAGATCCGGTCAGGGAAGTTTCCGCTGCGTCACTCTATCGGACATCTGATTTAATCAGAACCTAGAGTTTCCTCCCCCATGCGGTGGAGGGCTGGAGGGCTAAGCGCCCCATTTCCGTGGTTTGAGTGGTTTCGGCCTTTTGTTTTAAGGCCTGGTTTGTCCTTTTAGGGCTTGATCCAACAGCTTTTATGGATAGCTGTCTAGCGTGCGGATGGTTTGCAGTTTGCAGCCAGTTGCAGCTTTTGGCACCTTGGAGGTGTGCGCGTTGGCTGTTAGAGTGTCTCTAGATGCAGCTTTTACTCTTTGACATGAACTGTCTGATTGAGTTTGAGACTTTTGGGTCTTCCTCTATTGTCTCTGGGTGAGTTAGATCTCCTTTTGGGAATCTACGTTTTCTGGAGAATGGTTGATCCCTGTGGGGACTTTGTTCAGCTCGGGGTCCCTAGAGCTGGGAACGCTTAGCGTTTTTCTCTTCCCTGTGTCCTCTGCCTGTGTGGAGGTGATGTGGAGACTAGCCCTGCTAGTGGGTTTTTCTGGACCTCGAGGTATCCCTTCTGTTGTCCTGGGGCTTGAGAAGTTCTTTCATTCGACTTCTAGTCTGGTTCCTTGGAGCATGGGACTTTGGCTAGGGGTGGTACCTCCCTTTGGTCGGGGCTTTCGAGTTCCTCTTGCTATCCGGGTTCTCTGGATATGCATCCATTCCCTTGTCTGGCTTTTTAGCCAGTTGGGATTTGTAGTCTAGGATATGGTTGCCTGGACTATAGGTGCCCAGACCTGTCTTTTCTCCCTGAGATTCTTACTTTCTGTGGCTTTGCTCCTTTTCCTGACCCAGTTTTGGGTTGTTTTGGATTCCTGCACCTCAAGGCTGGTCGGCGTGTTCTACAGTAGTCGGAACTTGGGCTGTGTCCACAGCTCCCCACCTGTAATTTTATGTGGGGCGTCCTTATATTCTTCTGGTACCTTTTCACCCTGATATTTCTTTACTGTTTCTTGTTCCTTGGCAGAATGACTGGACGATGAGGGGAGTGAGAGGAGTATTTAAGCCTTTGGCTGGGGTGTCTTTGCCTCCTTCTGGTGGCCAGGTTCTTATTTCCCAAAAGTAATGAATGCAGCTGTGGACTCTTTCCATCTGAAGAAAAGAAAATTATCAAGTATTCATAGTTTTTATTTTTTTGGTACAATACTCTCACCCAATAGAACAAAATATTTCTCAGCAATCTTGCAGGTACCAACTAGTGGCTGACTGTGGGTGTTTTGAGGCTTTTGACAGTCTTGGTCTGGATTTTTACCTAAACCTTAAGGGTTATCGATTGCGCTTGAGCGATATCTGGTTTTCGCAAACACTTGTGCGCAAGTTGAATTTCGCTCGTATTACAAGTTGAAAGTAAATGTGAACGCGTGAGAGCAATCGTGATTTACGCTAGAATGGTTACAGCAACCTCAGAGCTCTGGTTAACTTTAACGCGAGTCAAAAAGGTTTCACAAAATACATTAAAATGATGTTTAAAAGTACAGTTACACTCAAAACAACTCTATCTAATAAACATTATTTAAAAACATTATTGCACAAAAATAGTTATTAGAGCTCAAAGATAAATATTTGTGCAAAATGCTATGAGATAAATATTTAAATATCTCATTAAGAATAAATAGAACATATTCTGCTATGTGTAGAACATTAGTTTATGAAATATTCAGTATTATCTTATTATCTTCTTTTAGTGTTTGCGTGGCTTGTGAGGGAACGTCATGTTGCATTTGCGACTTTTCTATGGGTATATTTATCAAGCTCCGTATGGAGATTAAGGCCCCTTGTTTCCGGCGAGCCTTCAGGGTCTCCGAAAACAGAAGTTATCAAGAAGTTATGAAGCAGCGGCCTAAAGACCTCTGCTCCATAACTTGTCCGCCTGCTCTGACACCCCCTGCTAGCGGCCAATTGGCCACGAATCTGCAGGGGGCGGCATTGCACCAGCAGTTCACAAGAACTGCTGGTGTAATGATAAATGCAGAGAGCAAATGCTGTCGGCATTTATCGATGTGCAGCGGACATGATACGCTACTTCGTATCATGTCCGCTCGCATATTGCTAAATATGCCCCAAAGTCTCTTTGTTACAGCTATGTTACGAACGCAAGAGCACAAACTTTTTACTTTCGACTCCTAATACGACTGTGAATCGCTGAGTGCAAAAGGCGTCTAGCGGTTTTAACTCTCCACTGGTAATCTGGACCTCGGTGCGAGGACTATGAAAGAGCTATTGCCGCTGTGAAATATCGAATCTTGCAGTCATGTCTGACCATTCATAGGCTAACAAAGTTGTCTCTTTTTTTATTCTTAACCCATTTTTACATTTTTCTTTGCACATTTGCTAGCATAGACTGTTTTATTTCATTGTATTTGTAATTAGTTTGTTTAGTAATGTTGTGAAGGTCCTTTTGTGATACCACTGTAATTAAAGTCAAACTCCTTCTATACATTGAGAAATGAAAATCTCTATTGATTATAAGAGAGCAGACTTTTTATCGGCAAGATATAGGTCAAAGACTCTTTTTTTTTATTCTGTGCTATAATACTTTTTTCTCTGTCATTTCAGTCGTTTGCATCTCATGTTCAAATCTCAATTTTCTGCATAGTTTACTATATTTAACCCCTTTGCTGCCAGATAGCAATATGTTGCATGTCTCTTTGGCAGTAGAGGGGTTCATTCTTTTATTATTTATGATTTGTGTCACAGACCCTATTACTGAACAGTTTTTATATGCAGATATCGTTTGAGAAACTTTGATAAAAAAGATAACAAGATCTAAGTACCCAGCAATTTAGAACTGATACATTTAGCGCTGTGAGAAGATGAAAACTTTGGAGTCCGTGCAGTTAATAGGGAAATGTGTTATGTTACTGAGATAATATTTCTTTTTCCTCTTCACCAACGTGCAAAAGGTGTTTAGTTTAATGATGAAGACAAATCACAATATTGAGTGTTTTTTTCAGATTCAGCACTTGGAGCAGGTTCTTGAAGCGATTATAGCGAGCGAGAGCAAACAGCAGACACTCAGCAGCTGGTTTGATGGCCAACAGCTCCGAATGAACAAATTGCTAAAGCCCTCATGTGTCACCGCCGCAGAGAGTAACCTGGCAGATTGTACGGTAAGCCGGGTCTCATTCACTTTATATAGCGCTCTTCCCAAAACCATAGCGACTTGTTAAAGGAACATTAAACACTTTGAGATGATAACATAAAATAATAAATTGTATGTATAAAAAAAAAAACCTCTGCATTATACTTTCATTATTTATTTTGTCCCCTTTTCCTGTAATTCTATTCTAAAACTATGAGCTTTTCAGTTCCTGTTAGAAATGGAAGTGCAGAACACTGTTATATAACACAGCCATTGGCTGCACACTCTAGTGACCTATTTATAACAGTCTCTAATTGGCCACAGCAGAGAAGGTAACTTAAGTTACAACATGGCAGCTCCCATTGCTTTATAGATACTAAAACTTTACACTTATTTTGTCACTATTTAAACAGCTCATGAAACTTTACAAAATTCATCTACATGTTATTCTCAGATTAATCTTTTCTTTGCATCATTTTATCTGGCATTTATTTAGTGTTTAATGTCCCTTTAAATTACATTCACTCTGTGTGTTGGTTTTATGTTGCACCCAAACTATTCTTTATAGAGAGCCGGTCATGAATGGTGAGGTTGGCCATGGACCACATTACATTACTCGCACATATGCTCATGGTATGCTGTGCTGAAAAGAATATATAGGTAGCAGAACTGTCTGGCAACACTAGATGGCAGAAGTGTCTGTACAATGTAGAACACTGTTAAAAGCAAAACTGCTGCCATATAGTGCACTCCTGAACCTACCTAGGTATGCTCTTCGATATAGGCTACCAAGAGCACAAATTCAATTTCATATCATTCTTTTTACGCACTGCTTTTTAACAAAAGATACCAAGAGAACTAATACATTTTGATAATAAAAGTAGACATTTGTTTAAAATCGCTGCTCTTTCTGAATCATGAGATTTTTTTGTTTCATACCCCTTTAATTACTAAGGACAAGTGTGCAGCTTCTCCTTCAATAACAAGTTACTGATATCTGCTGTACAGTGGTGCTGAGGGCCACACAAATAACCTAGGAGGAGGACCCATGTGACTCACAGGCCATAGTCTAGGCAGCCCTGTTTTATAGGGACAGGGAGGTGGGTGTATTTAGTACTGTATTATAGAGAGTCATTTATTGTTTTTGTATATTTATTTAAATGAAACGCCCTATTTCTGCAGACTGTAACCCCACCCATAGCTGCTGATGTCAGTGGCCGGATCACCCAGTCATTATCTTCAGTGTCATCGCACTATCGGCTAGATTACGAGTTTTTGTCTGTAAGGCTTGCGGCTTCTATTGGCTGATTGGAACAGCCAATAGAATGTGAGCTCAATCCAATTGGCTGATTGGATCAGTCAATCAGATTTTTCCTACCTTAATTCCGATTGGCTCATAGAATCCTATCAGCCAATCGGAATTTAAGGGACGCCATCTTGGATGACGTCGTTTAAAGGAACCTTCATTCGTCATTAGTCCGTCAGCCAGGAAGGATGCTCCGCACTGGATGTCTTCAAGATGGAGCCGCTCCGCGCCAGAAGGATGAAGATCAAGATGCCGCTTGGATGAAGACTTTTGCCGGATGGAAGACCTCTTCTGCCCCGATCGGATGAAGACTTCTGCCGGATGGAGGACCACTTGTACCCGGCTTCTTGGATGACTTCGGCCCAGCTGGGTGAAGAAGTCTCCCGGTAAGGTGACCTTCAATGGGGTAGTGTTAGGTTTTTTTAAGGGGGGATTGGTGGGTTTTAGAGTAGGGGTGTGTGAGTGGTTGGTTGTAATGTTGGCCAGGGGTATTGTATTTTATTTTTTTTACAGGTAAAAGAGCTGATTACTTTGGGGCAATGCCCCGCAAAAGGCCCTTTTAAGGGCTATTTGTAATTTAGTATAGGGTAGGGCATTTTATTATTTTGGGGGGCTTTTTTATTTTATTAGGGGGCTTAGATTAGGTGTAATTAGTTTAAAATTCTTGTATTTTTTTTCGTAATTTAGTTTATTGAATTTAATTGTATTTACGGTAATTGTAGGTAGTTTAGGTAATTAGTTTAATGATAGTGTAATGTTAGGTGTAATTGTAACTTAGGTTAGGATTTATTTTACAGGTAATTTTGTACATATTTTAGCTAGGTAGTTATTAAATAGTTAATAACTATTTAATAACTATTGTACCTAGTTAAAATAAATACAAAGTTGCCTGTGAAATAAATATAAATCCTAAGATAGCTACAATATAACTATTAGTTATATTGTAGCTAGCTTAGGGTTTATTTTATAGGTAAGTATTTAGTTTTAAATAGGAATAATTTATTTAATTTTGTTAAATTTATTTAGTTTAAATTAAATTACAGTATATTTAAGTTAGGGGGGGTTAGGTTTAGACTTAGGTTTAGGGGGTTAATACCTTTAATATAGTAGCGGCGACGTTGGGGTGGCAGATTAGGGGTTAATAAATGTAAGTAGGTGTCGGCGATGTTAGTGCAGGCAGATTAGGGGTTAATAAAATGTAACTAGTGTTTGCGAGGCGGGAGTGTGGCGGTTTAGGGGTTAATACATTTATTAAAGTGGCGGCAATGCCCGGTCGGCAGATTAGGGGTTAATAATTGTAGGTAGGTGGTGGCGACGTTGGGGCGGCAGATTAGGGGTTAATAAATATAATGTAGGTGTCTGCGATGTTAGGGGCAGCAGATTAGGGGTTCATAGGTATAATGTAGGTGGCAGCGATGTCGGGTCGGCAGATTAGGGGTTAAAAAATGTTATTATAGTGTTTGCGATGTGGGGGGGCCTCGGTTTAGGGGTTAATAGGTAGTTTATGGGTGTTAGTGTACTTTGTAGCACTTTAGTTAAGAGCTTTATGTTCCGGCGTTAGCCCATAAAACTCTTAACTACTGACTTTTAAATGCGGTAGAAGTCTTGACAGGAGAGGGTGTACCGCTCACTTCTTCCAAGACTCGTAATACTGGCGTTAGGCAAGTCCCATTAAAAAGATAGGATACGCAATAGACGTAAGGGGATTTGCGGTAGCCTCGAGTCGCGGAATAAAAGTGAGCGGTAGACCCTTTCCTGCCTGACTCGTAATACCAGCGGGCATTAAAAAGTGATATGTATATAAAGTAAAGCCTAAGGGGTCGATTTATGATGCAGCAGATGCTGCTTCCGACCCACTCTGCTTCAGGTGCCGCGAATATGCAGGGGGGCGGCATTGCACAAGCATTTCACTAGAAATGCTTGTGCAATGATAAATACAGACAGCGTATGCTGTCGGCATTTATTGAGGTGTGGCGGACATTCTGCTACATCAGCAAGTGCTACCCATGTTCTGAACAAAAAATGGGCCGACTCCTAAGCTGACATTCCTGCATTTTCAAATAAAGATACCAAGAGAATGAAGAAAAAATGATAATATGAGTAAATTAGAAAGTTGCTTAAAATTGCTGCTTTATCTGAATCATGAAAGAAAAAAGTTTAGGTTTAATATCCCTTTAATGAGGCCTTATACCTATAGCAGGTGCGCCAGATTTAGTGAATTCTGGTTCACAGATTAGGTAAATCATAATGAAATCTACTTGTATCATGCATATGAATGCAGCAAGTGCTTGCGCCATATTACAATATTTATCTTATGCTGGAATTATTATCTTGTGCAAAACACATTACAATATTTGTTTTTTAATTGAGGCCGTATTCTTACTACGGTCTTTAGGGACATCACATGGTGAGATCTGATGTAGCACTCACAGATCAGCGGTAACTGACAGTCTACCTATGTACAAATGGGTCACTATTTTATTTTATCAGTGTCACAATGGCCGTAAGAGTGTCCAAACTAACTTTTTTGTTTTTTTGTTAAACAATATTCCTGTGCCTTTATGCTTGTGAGCTGTGTCACTTTCCACTAGTGGGAATTCTGCTTATCCACCAATAGACAAGCAGTCCCTAGGATTCTCGTGTACACAGACACGCACTTCCTTTTAGCAGCTAAATCAGAATAAACAGCTAAACATAACTTTTTTTATGCACAAAATATATTTTAATATGTAACTAGTGCTCTTTCATATGCATTATAGAAATGTCCCTTTAACAGGAATGTTCTATTTTGTTAATGCATTTTCTATTAAAATTTATTTACTTACAGTGACCTTAAAGGGCCATTATACACTCATTTTTTCTTTGCATAAATGTTTTGTAGATGATCTATTTATAAAGCCCATAAAGTTTTTTTTTTTTTTTAAATGTATAATTTTGCTTATATTTAAATAACATTGCTCTGATTTTCAGACTCCTAACCAAGCCCCAAAGTTTTATTTGAATACCGTCAGCTACCTTCTCCAGCTTGCTCCTGTTTGTGTAAAGGGTCTTTTCATATGCAAAAGAAGGGGGAGGGGGGGGGGGTGTCTTATTTGCCACTTGCAGTGGGCGTTCCAGCTGCCTTTTCAACAGAGCCAAATTGACAGCTTCTAAGTAAGTTTTTAAACAGTTTTATACTGGATTTTTATATCAGTATCTGTGCATCTTATTCTTTATAGTAGTGTCTATTACATGCAGTTATATGAAAATGAGTGTATACTGTCCCTTTAAGTCCAATCTTTCCAAAATTCACATTTGAAATCGGAAAAAAAAGGACTGGCCATTTTTTTTATTATTTTTTTGTATCAAATTGATCACCATATTACCAAGTCAAACACAGCCAAGCTTGATAACTCTCTAGATATTAGATCTATGTTTCCTCACAACGGCACTGATAATAACTTATAATGACTGTCACAGAAAAATTCTCCAGATTGCCCAGCTCCTCTGACCAACTGACCGGGCTACTCCTCCTCATTTGTCCCGTATTCTCTCTCTCTGCATATCGCTACTGTAGATAGGTTTTCTTTATGTCTTTACATTTAATTGATGGTGAAGATATGTTCAGTATCACTTTTTATTTGGTGTGATTCAGTCGTCATCAATAAAGGCCCCTACTGTTATAGGCATGGGCAGCACCATCTTGTTTTTTGGGTCCCAGCATGCTCAGAAGGGTGGCTAAAATCATTATTGTCTTATTTGTATTATCGGTCAGTCTGTGAGTGTTGTGCATTTATCAAGTGTTGTTGAATTTGAAGTGTGTATTTTGTTGTGGATATTTAGTTGATAACATGTGGTTGGGTGAATTGCTATCACCGGAGTCGACACTGTCCATGCATTATGTAGGTGACTTTTCCCATATCCAATCCAATGTTTTTCAAGTATAGAATAGGTTATTGTTTTATTGTATTTGTTTTGATGTTGAAAAAGTCTTATTGGGAGCCGAAAAAAATGTTGTACTAGAATCATAATCAACCCCATAATGTTTAACAATGAGAAATAAAAAACAGAGGGGCGCCTCATGTGTGGTATAGTCTGATTGAAGACATAAGAAAAAGCAACAGAATAGCCAAATGAGTACTCACATACTCCACGAGCACACTCATGTGCTGGTAGGGGCAGGTTGTAGATTTAGATGGGTGTGACAGCTCACCCGTTCAAGGATACTTCCAATACTGTAGTTCTGCAACAGGTGTAAAACAAACAGAGAGCACTATATGTGCAGACCATTAAGGATGATACATAGAAATGTGCTTTATAGTATAAAGTGGGTACTCACATACTCCCAAAGCACACCAATGTGCTGGTAGATACAGGCTGCAGATTCAGGCAGGTGTGGCAGCTCACCCAAACAAACAATCTTTTGGTATTGATGCAGTGAAAACAAAGGCAGGTTTAATGCTTCTCAGTAGCTGTGCACTTAGTAGTGATTGCAGGCAGACGGTAGGAAATGAGATCCACTCCAAAAGTAAAAATTTGCAAATATTTATTAAAAACAAAAATTTAAAAACAACACCAGGGTTGTTATACAAAGTGGATTACAGGGTCACCCAGTTGGCCCCAATGATTGCAACGCGTTTCTCGGTTGGCAAACCGTTTCATCAGGCATATCATAATCATTCCTACCTCTGCCTTTTATACCCTACAAACAAACAATTGTGTCCATTCTAAGGGGTGTGTTCTTAATTGATTCTCACCTGTGTGAGCTATCAGGTGTCTCACTGCATCAATACCAAAAGATCGTTTGTTTGGGTGAGCTGCCCCACCTGCCTGAATCTGCAGCCTGTATCTACCAGCACATTGGTGTGCTTTGGGAGTATGTGAGTACCCACTTTATACTATAAAGCACATTTCTATGTATCATCCTTAATGGTCTGCACATATAGTGCTCTCTGTTTGTTTTACACCTGTTGCAGAACTACAGTATTGGAAGTATCCTTGAACGGGTGAGCTGTCACACCCATCTAAATCTACAGCCTGCCGCTACCAGCACATGAGTGTGCTCGTGGAGTATGTGAGTACTCATTTGGCTATTCTGTTGCTTTTTCTTATGTCTTCAATCAGACTATACCACACATGAGGCGCCCCTCTGTTTTTTATTTCTCCTAGTTCTTGCCTGGATCATCTGGTTGAGAGGAGGCAGCCGCCGCTCAGCTATCAACTTATTTGTAAAAAGAGACATTTTCTTTCCTGTATACTCCAAAAGGGATTTATATAACCTTATATTGATATATTGTTCACCTCATAAGATAACATTAGTTTGTTTAAGTTTTAAATTGTCTTTAAGGGTTATCAATAACTACCATCTGAATTGTATACCATTCTGCGCCCCCTCCACTGTGATTTTATCACGTATTAGATGTTTAACAATGATACTGCCTGTGAGCTGGTCATAGGCGCATATGTACATATTTTTCATACCTCCTTGATCACATCCTTTTCTGGTGTAGCAACGCACTGCACCTGGTGCTGGATTGTGACTATGGACCCAATTGTCTAAATTCCAATGATCTGCAGGGAAATCATCACTTCAGCTCTCACCTGTGCAGACCTCACTCGTTTCTTTATATAAAGTGACTGAATGTCCCTGCGACTGGCGAGCTGCCTCCCATAGAGAGTAGTGTGGCTCCCTGGAATGGGAAATATCACAGGAGATAGCAGATGTAACGGGAGGCACCGGGCACTGATAACATTTATCTCGACTTAGGAGACAGGAAATTATAATTATATTTGAATGATTCAGACAGATCCAGTTCTCCGATTTTACTCTTTCTGTTGTATATTTTTTTGTAAGCAGTGTGCATGCGTTTTTTTGTATGGAGTGTGCATGTGTTATTTTTGTAAGGAGTGTGCATGCGTTTTTTTTTGTAAGGAGCGTGCATGTGTTTTTTTGTAAGGAGTGTGCATGCGTTTTTTTTGTAAGGAGCGTGCATGTGTTTTTTTGTAAGGCGTGTGCATGCGTTTTTTTGTAAGGAGTGTGCATGCGTTTTTTTGTAAGGGATGTGCATGCGTGTTGAGCACTGTATGTAAAACATTGTTGCAAACACAGCTGTCATATAATGCTCAAGATACATGCACACTCCTAAAGCTACCTAAGTATGTTCTCATAGAAAGGAGATGAGTTTCAAGAAATAGGTACATTTGATAACAAAAGTAAAATGGCAAGTTGTTGTTTTTTCCTTTCTTTTTTTACAATGACTCATTACATTTTTATTTCCTTGTCCTTTGGGTCATAGAACTTGTTATTTAGCCGGGAACGGACTTCAGTAAACTGAGATATTTATTTTATAACAAGTGATCTGCTTGTGCACAATACACAGCTTTTTTGTGCCACGTAGCTTAGCAGAGAGGGAAAACTCTCTAATTCCAGTGTTATTCTCTCTAGCCAATCCACTAAACTGAGATATATCTCTCCAAATCTTATGGTATCAAATCCATAGGAGAACACGAGATCTGACTCAGTTTTTTTCTAAGCAAATCTTTGATACCTCTTAACCAGCAGAGCAAGCCATTTATTATAATGGGTGAGAAAACGGACATGAAACCCTACATTTTTCTTTCATGATTCAGACAGAACATACGGTTTTAAACAACTTTCCAATTTATTTTTATTATCTAATTTGCTTAGTTTTCTTGGTATCCTCTTTTGAAAAGCATACCTAGGTAGGCTTATGAGCTGGAAGCTAGCTGCGGATTGGTGGCAGTTCATATATGCCTCACGTCATTGGCTAACTGATGTGTTCAGCTAGCTCCCAGTTGTGCATTGCTGCTCCTTCAATAAATGATACCAAGAGAATGAACAAAATTGATAATAGACTTAATTTGAAAAGGTTGCTGCATTTGAATCATGAAATCTTGGGCTTCATGTCCCTTTAATCTGTTCAGTAATGTAATATGGGGCTTTTGGTTAATGTGTTATCCCTGACACTCATCTCCTGCTACAAGTATCCCGGGAACTGTAGCACATGTTTGCGCATATTACTGAGTTGTTAACTGTGTATCAACAAGCACAGAGGTTTGTGATCAGCGTTCCTTTCCTGTCGTCGCATTAACCTGGGCACCAATTTGCTAAGAGCACAGATTTGACCAGACCCACAATTCTGCAAAGTGGCGCTGAGCATTTTGTCTCAAATGCCTTTCTCCCTAAAAGCTGCAAAACGCTGGTTGTAATTTGTCAGAGAAATGTCACAGGATGTTATTGCTGAGATGAAAGTGTATTCCTGGCTATTGTTGTTATTCCACAACTCTTTTTTTTTTTTTCTGTAAATCAGTTTTAACTCCAGCAGCCAAGAGCACAATAATTGTTAATTTAATAATAAAGTGCTCTGGGTTAAATTATTTTTCTTTAGCAACTATGTAATAAATTTAAAAAAAAAACACCCTCCGTTAAATAAAATAAAATAAAAAATACTTTAGTGTCCCTTTAATTTCTGTAATTTCTACCATGTCCATAATTCAATCTGTAAAAATAAACATTTAAATGAAGTTATTTGTAGCGTATCTTGAATAATTGCATACAAATGAATAATTTCACCCATCTGAATCTAGCAGGTGTCACCCTATATAACCCTGGCTTACTACTCCGTTTGATAAACCACATTTATTTAAGATTTAAACCATCACCGGCCTCTGGAAGAGACCATATAGACATTGCACAAGTTAAAGATTATGGGCACAGGTGATGGACCATTTAGCCTAAAGTGATTTTACAGCTGAGAGGGTGCGATAGAGTCCTAATCCATGTCACCTTCATTATTAATTCAGTGGTACGTCTATATTTAATAATACTTGTCTCCAATTATATAGCAAGAAGACCTTCCAATGACTCTTTACAAATTGTTAAAACTGGGTACATTTAAGCGATATTAAAAAAATTATTTCATGATAAAAATAGAGCATACAATTTTGAGCAAATTTCCAATTTACTTCTAATATCTAAATTGCTTCATTCTCTTGGCATCCTTTGTTGAAAAGTATAACTTAAGTTTAGCCATAAACCTGCTAATATGCATTCTATTTCTTGGTGGAAGGACTTGGAGGAACAGCTCATCAGTAAGCTCAGTGCCATAAAAGACCTGAAGAGCCAAGTGACAACTGGAATTGAACCAGAGATAAAATGGCAGGAGGACTCTGTGGTGATTGAGAACCTGTACAAAAAGCAGGAGATGGTTGCTAACCAGGTGCGTATAAATTCTTCCTATGTGCAACATCTATTTTTGGTTCACTATGCAAATTTTGCCCAGTCTGCAGTAAAATTGCGGCCGGGATGTTGCCATGGTCACAGTGTTACCATGGACGTAATGTGGATGCATTAAATGTGCCTGTGCAGTAACGTAGTCGCCAATTTCTACAGGTGTACAAACCCCCCATTACTCCTAGTTCTTAAAGATATTAACATCTAATAATGTTTGTACCATATGGTAGCCACCTTTATACCTAAGTAATCTTTGTTTATTCTATGTCCCAGGAAGTGTATAGGCAGACATGTTGTCCCAGGATGTGAATAGATAGAAATAATGTTCCATAACATGAATAGGCAGAAACGATGTCCCAAAAAGTGTATAGAAATGAGATGTTAGGAAATAGTGTGTAGGCAAAATGATGTAGCAAATATAGGGAGAAATTATCTTCAGGACGTGTAAAAGCAGAAATAATATCTCTGGGAAAAGTGTATAGGCAGAAAAACATAATTTATGTAAGAACTTACCTGATAAATTCATTTCTTTCATATTAGCAAGAGTCCATGAGCTAGTGACGTATGGGATATACATTCCTACCAGGAGGGGCAAAGTTTCCCAAACCTCAAAATGCCTATAAATACACCCCTCACCACACCCACAATTCAGTTTAACGAATAGCCAAGAAGTGGGGTGATAAAAAAGTGCGAAATCATATAAAATAAGGAATTGGAATAATTGTGCTTTATACAAAAATCATAACCACCACAAAAAAAGGGCGGGCCTCATGGACTCTTGCTAATATGAAAGAAATGAATTTATCAGGTAAGTTCTTACATAAATTATGTTTTCTTTCATGTAATTAGCAAGAGTCCATGAGCTAGTGACGTATGGGATAATGATTACCCAAGATGTGGATCTTTCCACGTAAGAGTCACTAGAGAGGGAGGGATAAAATAAAGACAGCCAATTCCTGCTGAAAATAATCCACACCCAAATAAAGTTTAATGAAAAACATAAGCAGAAGATTCAAACTGAAACCGCTGCCTGAAGTACTTTTCTACCAAAATCTGCTTCAGAAGAAGAAAATACATCAAAATGGTAGAATTTAGTAAAAGTATGCAAAGAGGACCAAGTTGCTGCTTTGCAAATCTGATCAATCGAAGCTTCATTCCTAAACGCCCAGGAAGTAGAAACTGACCTAGTAGAATAAGCTGTAATCCTTTGAGGCGGAGTTTTACCCGACTCAACATAGGCAAGATGAATTAAAGATTTCAACCAAGATGCCAAAGAAATGGCAGAAGCTTTCTGGCCTTTTCTAGAACCGGAAAAGATAACAAATAAACTAGAAGTCTTTCGGAAAGACTTAGTAGCTTCAACATAATATTTCAAAGCTCTAACAACATCCAAAGAATGCAACGATTTCTCCTTAGAATTCTTAGGATTAGGACATAATGAAGGAACCACAATTTCTCTACTAATGTTGTTGGAATTCACAACTTTAGGTAAAAATTCAAAAGAAGTTCGCAACACTGCCTTATCCTGATGAAAAATCAGAAAAGGAGACTCACAAGAAAGAGCAGATAATTCAGAAACTCTTCTGGCAGAAGAGATTGCCAAAAGGAACAAAACTTTCCAAGAAAGTAATTTAATGTCCAATGAATGCATAGGTTCAAACGGAGGAGCTTGAAGAGCCCCCAGAACCAAATTCAAACTCCAAGGAGGAGAAATTGACTTAATGACAGGTTTTATACGAACCAAAGCTTGTACAAAACAATGAATATCAGGAAGATTAGCAATCTTTCTGTGAAAAAGAACAGAAAGAGCAGAGATTTGTCCTTTCAAAGAACTTGCGGATAAACCTTTATCTAAACCATCCTGAAGAAACTGTAAAATTCTCGGAATTCTAAAAGAATGCCAAGAAAAATGATGAGAAAGACACCAAGAAATATAAGTCTTCCAGACTCTATAATATATCTCTCTGGATACAGATTTACGAGCCTGTAACATAGTATTAATAACAGAGTCAGAGAAACCTCTTTGACCAAGAATCAAGCGTTCAATCTCCATACCTTTAAATTTAAGGATTTGAGATCCTGATGGAAAAAAAGACCTTGCGACAGAAGGTCTGGTCGTAGCGGAAGAGTCCACGGATGGCAAGAGGCCATCCGGACAAGATCTGCATACCAAAACCTGTGAGGCCATGCCGGAGCTACCAGCAGAACAAACGAGCATTCCTTCAGAATCTTGGAGATTACTCTTGGAAGAAGAACTAGAGGCGGAAAGATATAAGCAGGATGATACTTCCAAGGAAGTGATAATGCATCCACTGCTTCCGCCTGAGGATCCCGGGATCTGGACAGATACCTGGGAAGTTTCTTGTTTAGATGAGACGCCATCAGATCTATTTCTGGAAGCTCCCACATTTGAACAATCTGAAGAAATACCTCTGGGTGAAGAGACCATTCGCCCGGATGCAACGTTTGGCGACTGAAATAATCCGCTTCCCAATTGTCTATACCTGGGATATGAACCGCAGAGATTAGACAGGAGCTGGATTCCGCCCAAACCAGAATTCGAGATACTTCTTTCATAGCCAGAGGACTGTGAGTCCCTCCTTGATGATTGATGTATGCCACCGTTGTGACATTGTCTGTCTGAAAACAAATGAACGATTCTCTCTTCAGAAGAGGCCAAGACTGAACAGCTCTGAAAATTGCACGGAGTTCCAAAATATTGATCGGTAATCTCACCTCCTGAGATTCCCAAACTCCTTGTGCCGTCAGAGATCCCCACACAGCTCCCCAACCTGTGAGACTTGCATCTGTTGAAATTACAGTCCAGGTCGGAAGCACAAAAGAAGCCCCCTGAATTAAACGATGGTGATCTGTCCACCACGTTAGAGAGTGTCGTACAATCGGTTTTAAAGATATTAATTGAGATATCTTTGTGTAATCCTTGCACCATTGATTCAGCATACAGAGCTGAAGAGGTCGCATGTGAAAACGAGCAAAGGGGATCGCGTCCGATGCAACAGTCATAAGACCTAGAATTTCCATGCATAAGGCTACCGAAGGGAATGATTGTGACTGAAGGTTTCGACAAGCTGAAATCAATTTTAGACGTCTCTTGTCTGTTAAAGACAGAGTCATGGACACTGAATCTATCTGGAAACCCAGAAAGGTTACCCTTGTCTGAGGAGTCAATGAACTTTTTGGCGAATTGATCCTCCAACCATGATCTTGAAGAAACAACACAAGTCGATTCGTATGAGATTCTGCTAAATGTAAAGACTGAGCAAGTACCAAGATATCGTCCAAATAAGGAAATACCACAATACCCTGTTCTCTGATTACAGACAGAAGGGCACTGAGAACCTTTGTAAAAATTCTTGAAGCTGTAGCTAGGCCAAACGGCAGAGCCACAAACTGGTAATGCTTGTCCAGAAAAGAGAATCTCAGGAACTGATAATGATCTGGATGAATCGGAATATGCAGATATGCATCCTGTAAATCTATTGTGGACATATAATGCCCTTGCTGAACAAAAGGCAAGATAGTCCTTACAGTTATCATTTTGAACGTTGGTATCCTTACATAACGATTCAATATTTTTAGAACCAGAACTGGTCTGAAGGAATTCTCCTTCTTTGGTACAATGAAGAGATTTGAATAAAACCCCATCCCCTGTTCCAAAACTGGAACTGGCATAATTACTCCAGCCAACTCTAGATCTGAAACACAATTCAGAAATGCTTGAGCTTTCACTGGATTTACTGGGACACGGGAAAGAAAAAATCTCTTTGCAGGAGGTCTCATCTTGAAACCAATTCTGTACCCTTCTGAAACAATGTTCTGAATCCAAAGATTGTGAACAGAATTGATCCAAATTTCTTTGAAAAAACGTAACCTGCCCCCTACCAGCTGAGCTGGAATGAGGGCCGCACCTTCATGTGGACTTAGAAGCAGGCTTTGCCTTTCTAGAAGGCTTGGATTTATTCCAGACTGGAGATGGTTTCCAAACTGAAACTGCTCCTGAGGATGAAGGATCAGGCTTTTGTTCTTTGTTGAAACGAAAGGAACGAAAACGATTGTTAGCCCTGTTTTTACCCTTAGATTTTTTATCCTGTGGTAAAAAAGTTCCTTTCCCACCAGTAACAGTTGAGATAATAGAATCCAACTGAGAACCAAATAATTTGTTACCCTGGAAAGAAATGGAAAGTAGAGTTGATTTAGAAGCCATATCAGCATTCCAAGTTTTAAGCCATAAAGCTCTTCTAGCTAAAATAGCTAGAGACATAAACCTGACATCAACTCTGATAATATCAAAAATGGCATCACAGATAAAATTATTAGCATGCTGAAGAAGAATAATAATATTATGAGAATCATGATCTGTTACTTGTTGCGCTAAAGTCTCCAACCAAAAAGTTGAAGCTGCAGCAACATCAGCCAATGATATAGCAGGTCTAAGAAGATTACCTGAACACAGATAAGCTTTTCTTAGAAAGGATTCAATTTTCCTATCTAAAGGATCCTTAAACAAAGTACCATCTGACGTAGGAATAGTAGTACGTTTAGCAAGGGTAGAAATAGCCCCATCAACTTTAGGGATTTTGTCCCAAAATTCTAATCTGTCAGACGGCACAGGATATAATTGCTTGAAACGTTTAGAAGGAGTAAATGAATTACCCAATTTATCCCATTCTCTGGAAATTACTTCAGAAATAGCATTAGGAACAGGAAAAACTTTTGGAATAACCACAGGAGATTTAAATACCTTATCTAAACGTTTAGAATTAGTATCAAGAGGACCAGAATCCTCTATTTCTAAAGCAATTAGTACTTCTTTAAGTAAAGAACGAATAAATTCCATTTTAAATAAATATGAAGATTTATCAGCATCAATCTCTGAGACAGAATCCTCTGAACCAGAAGAGTCATCAGAATCAGAATGATGATGTTCATTTAAAAATTCATCTGTAGAGAGAGAAGTTTTAAAAGATTTTTTATGTTTACTAGAAGGAGAAATAACAGACATAGCCTTCTTGATGGATTCAGAAACAAAATCTCTTATGTTATCAGGAACATTCTGCACCTTAGATGTTGAAGGAACTGCAACAGGCAATGGTACATTACTAAAGGAAATATTATCTGCTTTAACAAGTTTGTCATGGCAATTAATACAGCCGGAGGAATAGCCACCAAAAGTTTACAGCAGATACACTTAGCTTTGGTAGTTCCAGCACTAGACAGCGATTTTCCTGAAGTATCTTCTGACTCAGATGCAACGTGAGACATCTTGCAATATGTAAGAGAAAAAACAACATATAAAGCAAAATTGATCAAATTCCTTAAATGACAGTTTCAGGAATGGGAAAAATGCCAATAAACAAGCTTCTAGTAACCAGAAGCAAAGAAAAAATGAGACTGAAATAATGTGGAGACAAAAGCGACGCCCATATTTTTTAGCGCCAAATAAGACGCCCACATTATTTGGCGCCTAAATGCTTTTTGGCGCCAAAAATGACGCCACATCCGGAGCGCCGACATTTTTGGCGCAAAAGGACGTCAAAAATGACGCAACTTCCGGCAACACGTATGACGCCGGAAACAGAAAAGATTTTTTGCGCCAAAAAAGTCAGCGCCAAGAATGACGCAATAAAATGAAGCATTTTCAGCCCCCGCGAGCCTAACAGCCCACAGGGAAAAAAGAGTCAAATTTTTTAAGGTAAGAAAAAATGATTGATTCAAATGCATTATCCCAAATATGAAACTGACTGTCTGAAAATAAGGAAAGTTGAACATCCTGAGTCAAGGCAAATAAATGTTTGAATACATATATTTAGAACTTTATAAAAAAGTGCCCAACCATAGCTTAGAGTGTCACAGAAAATAAGATTTACTTACCCCAGGACACTCATCTACATGTTTGTAGAAAGCCAAACCAGTACTGAAACGAAAATCAGCAGAGGTAATGGTATATAAATAAGAGTATATCGTCGATCTGAAAAGGGAGGTAAGAGATGAATCTCTACGACCGATAACAGAGAACCTATGAAATAGACCCCGTAGAAGGAGATCACTGCATTCAATAGGCAATACTCTCCTCACATCCCTCTGACATTCACTGCAAGCTGAGAGGAAAACCGGGCTCCAGCCTGCTGCGAAGCACATATCAACGTAGAATCTAGCACAAACTTACTTCACCACCTCCATAGGAGGCAAAGTTTGTAAAACTGAATTGTGGGTGTGGTGAGGGGTGTATTTATAGGCATTTTGAGGTTTGGGAAACTTTGCCCCTCCTGGTAGGAATGTGTATCCCATACGTCACTAGCTCATGGACTCTTGCTAATTACATGAAAGAAATGATTTCCTAGGCTGAAATGTTTGTGTATAGGCAGAAATTATCCACATGGATATGTATGTCAGGAATGATGTCGCAGACAGTGTATAATGATATATTATATTGTGTGTACAGGTCGGTATTGTGTGTCTGAGTAATAGAACAGTATAAAAGTAGCTACCATAATTCCCCTCTTGCACTATATGTCAATAAACATAAGGGGCCAGTACTTAAAGGGACAGTATACACTCATTTTCATATAACTGCATGTAATAGACACTACTATAAAGAATAAGATGCACAGATACTGATATAAAAATCCAGTATAAAACTGTTTAAAAACTTACTTAGAAGCTGTTAGTTTGGCTCTGTTGAAAAGGCAGTTGGAAAGCCCACTGCAAGTGGCAAATAAGACACCCCCCCCCTCCCCCTTCTTTTGCATATGAAAAGACCCTTTACACAAACAGGAGCAAGCTGGAGAAGGTAGCTGACGGTATTCACATAAAACTTTGGGGCTTGGTTAGGAGTCTGAAAATCAGAGCAATGTTATTTAAAAATAAGCAAAACTATACATTTATTTAAAAAAAACCTTTATGGGCTATATAAATAGATCATCTACAAAACATTTATGCAAAGAAAAAATGAGTGTATAATGTCCCTTTAAGACAGAAAATACTCTAGTCACTTTTTTTAAAAAGTAAAAATAAAAACAATTATCTTACAAGAAGCATTAAAGGAATAGTCTAGTGAAAATTAAACTTTCATGATTCAGATAGAGCAGCAATTTATAACAACAATCTAATATAATCGCATTATCACTTTTTCTTCATTCTCTTACTATCTTTATTTGAAAAAGCAGAAATGTAAGCATAGGAGCCGGACCATTTTTGTCTAAATGTAGCCACCAATCAGCAAGCTCTACCCAGGTGCTGAACCAAAAATTGGCCAGCTCCTATGCTTACATTCAAATAAAGATAGCAAGAGAACAAAGAAATATTGATAATAGGAGTAAATTAGAAAGTTGCTTAAAATCGCATGCTCTATCTGAATTATGCAAGTTTAGTTTTGACTAGACTGTCCCTTTAACTGCCCAGACTCGTCCTTTCTGGTCAGTGCCAGTGCTGGGCATACAGCCACAACCACAATGCTATGTATAGGTTGGTGTATGAACTGCACACATAAAACTAATACATTTCAATAACTGATCCTGGTATGTCAGACGCTGTCAGCGCTCGGCCATCAGTTTCTCACACAGCCAAAACGTCATGTTTATTTTTTAGGTGGCAAATCTTAAATCCTCAGCACAGATAACGTTACAGCACTGGAAAGCGTTTGATGAAAATTGTGAAAAAATTAACTGGGTGACGGTTAAATTACTGTTTGTTTTGGAACAAAGCAAATCTCATTCGTTCTCACTGCGAGCACTGCAGAGACACATGAAGAGCCTGCAGGTAAGAACAGAGCTTTAGCTCAAATAACTTACAAGTAGTTGTGACTTTTACTGAAAGAAAAACAAATCTTCTAAAAAAAAAAAAAATGAAAATCAGTTTTCTTGAAATTGTATATTTAAAGGGACATTGTAGTTGAAACTAAGATGATACTATTGCTAACCAACCGTAATCCTTGTAAAGTGTGTAAGGCACCTGTTTATGCACCACAGCAGCATGCTGATTGGTGTTTTGTCTTTGTGGTGAACACCAATAAGAAGCTTGCACCTGGGACACGCTACACATACCGACCACAAAGTGCAAACTATAGAGCCTCAGCGGTTTGCACTAGAATCTTCCAAGAAATCAAATAGATTGTGTGCGTTTGGGGATACATTAGCAGATTGCTTCTCTCTCTGTAATATATTTCCTTTAGCCACCATTTATTTATTTTTAGTCTGTTCAAGATGAAATGGAGCAATATGAAGACAGCTGGACAACGCTGAGAACAAGTACGGACGGGCTGAAGCTCACCTGTAGTCCGTCTGCTTTTGCACTGCTGGAACAGAAGTATGCGGATCTGCACAAACGGTAAAGATCAGCATAATACTAATCACCTGTTATATAGACAAGGCTTTGCGAGAAAGGGCAGACTGGCTAATAACGATCTTCATGTATGTGTTTTACTTTAGCAACCAATATATAATACACTGATTAGTAGCGGACGCAGCATATGCAGCATTGTGTGAATTAGGGTCTTGGTTTCAACTTTTAATACACTCACAAGTTAATGTGGGAGCAATATTTTAGTGCGCCACTTGTAATTTAGCCCATTCTAATTATTATTAACGCTATTATGTATTATTTTTTCCACCAACACATTTCTGTTCATTTAAGGATGAAAATAAAGTACTGTAATCAGATTTATCCTGAAAAACAGCACAGTTTAAAGTTAACATAGGATACACACATAAGTTAACGTAAGACACACACATAAGTTAACGTAAGATACACACATAAGTTAACGTAAGATACACACATAAGTTAACGTAAGACACACACATAAGTTAACGTAAGATACACACATAAGTTAACGTAAGATACACACATAAGTTAACGTAAGATACACACATAAGTTAACGTAAAAAACACACATAAGTTAACGTAAGATACACACATGAGTTAACGTAAGATACACACATGAGTTAACGTAAGATACACACATGAGTTAACGTAAGATACACACATGAGTTAACGTAAGATACACACATAAGTTAACGTAAGATACACACATGAGTTAACGTAAGATACACACATGAGTTAACGTAAGATACACACATGAGTTAACGTAAGATACACACATAAGTTAACGTAAGATACACACATAAGTTAACGTAAGATACACACATGAGTTAACGTAAGATACACACATGAGTTAACGTAAGATACACACATAAGTTAACGTAAGATACACACATAGGTTAACGTAAGATACACACATGAGTTAACGTAAGATACACACATAAGTTAATGTAAGATACACACATAAGTTAACGTAAGATACACACATGAGTTAACGTAAGATACACACATGAGTTAACGTAAGATACACACATAAGTTAACGTAAGATACACACATAGGTTAACGTAAGATACACACATGAGTTAACGTAAGATACACACATAAGTTAACGTAAGATACACACATAGGTTAACGTAAGATACACACATAGGTTAACGCAAGATACACACATGAGTTAACGTAAGATACACACCTAAGTTAACGTAAGACACACACATAAGTTAACGTAAGATACACACATAAGTTAACGTAAGACACACACATAAGTTAACGTAAGATACACACATAAGTTAACGTAAGATACACATGAGTTAACATAAGACACCCACATAAGTTAACGTAAGATACACACATAGGTTAACGTAAGATACACACATAAGTTAACGTAAGACACACACATAAGTTAACATAGGACGCACACATAAGTTAACATAGGACGCACATATAAGTTAACATGATAATGCAGGATAACAATTTCGGAGGTGGTGGAGTTATGGCGCAAATCTGACACACCCTTTGTACGGCAGGTGGGTTGCAGCAAATCAAGATCTTACAAGCCGCTTGCAGTCAGCGCAATTAATACTGCCACTGTGGGAAACCTACGATAACCAACACTCAGAGTTTATCCTAAAACTGCAAGTTATTGAGGTGAAATGTTATCAACTCTTGTGTTCCAAAATATGCGAGGACAAAGCTACCGATACCCTGAGCCAGAGAGTACAAGATGTGCAGGTAGGTGCACCTAATATCATATTATTGTTATACTTTATTTATAAAGCGCCAACGTATCCTGCAGCGTTATCCAATGGTACAATTTGTTTAAATAAAACAATGATACAATACCTGTAAGAGACAAGACAACATGTGACAAACAAATACAGGAGGAATTGAGGGCTCTATTCCCGTGGGAATTTACAGACTAGAAGGGTAGGAGGGTGATAAACAGGAGGTGAGGACTGCAAGGGTGAGAATGATCTTAATACAGACTTAGATGAAGGCAACTATTAGGTAAGTGGAATTGATTTGTTACTAAGTTGGGTGGTTGGCTTCCCTGAACAAAATGTCTTTAGGGATCATTTAAAGGAGGACAGATTAGGGGAAAGTCTGACAGCGCAAGGAGCTGCATTGCAGTGAGTTGGTGCCGCACAAGAAAAGTCCTGCGGTCTAGCATGGGAGGAGGTGATGGTAGAAGATGCGAGGAGCAGGTCATTGTTGGACCTTAGGGGGCAGGCTGGGGTATATTTGTTCATGAGTGAGGACAGATAGTGGCAGGCAGCATTGGTAAAGGGCTTTGTAGGTCAGGGTGAGAATTTTGAGTTTAATTCTGCTGTGAATGGGGAGACAGTGAAGGGACTCACAGATACAGAGCGGCGGGAAAGGTGGATTAACCTAGCAGAGATATTTAGAATGGATTGAAGGGGAGAGAGAGGAGGAAGGCCAGTAGTGAGAAGGTTAAGTCAGGAAATTACAAAGAAGTGTTTAATTATATATTGACCAAGTAAATTCATGATGATACTTTTAGTCTATGCACATGTACTTTTTATTTGTTTAGAATCCTGTAATTTGTCAATAAAGTTTTTTTGTTTGAATTTTGCATGCTACATATTCTGCTTATTATGGGAAGCAGGGACTGTTTGGAGCAGACGTGCGTTACTCCTGCAGCCCTGTTCTCATAACAGTCCCCTGTATCAGGGGTAGCAAATCTACAGCACTATTATCTTATAGACGCAGTTGTGCAATATACTTGTGTAAGTAGGCTTACCATAATATTTAGAGGTGAAACTGGGACCACCTAGTGCAGTGCCAGTGGGGGTGTGGTCAGGAGCGTGCTCAAGGGGGTGTGGCAATTACCGGTCCTTTTAAAGTAGTAGCTTTTATGTGTGTAATGTTTCGTGGATACTCTACCCATCCTCAGTCAAACAAGTGAATCACACAGTTTAAATAGACCATAACACCACCCCCTAGTGAAAAAGGCACCATTACGTTGTCATGGCAAATAAGTCATTAATCTAAATCTCAGATTCTAAATAATGCAAAACAGCAAGCATAATTATCACTTTCATAATTATCAATTTCACAATTTAATATCTGCAGTGTAATATGTGTTTTATGTGTCTAATTAAGGAACAGAGCCAAATACTGATAAGGCATAAATACAACATTGAATGAAAGTAAAAAAGAAACACGTACCTGCTAAAGCTGTTTAAGAGGCTACTCTATACCATAATGCAGGAAGATTACAGCCAAAATGCTATCCTGCATGAAGTAAAGCAATATCCAGGCCAAAAATCCTGCCTGTCTGCACTTCCTAGTCATACCCATATGATTCCCCTAAAGGTGTATTACTGGCAATGTCACCAGGGGTCGGGGGGTGTTAAATTCTTATAAAAATTAACCAAGTAGTACTACAAAATTAAAAAAAAAAACCTATGCTGCTCACTCAGCCTGTATTACTAAATGTAAACTTTGAAGGACACAAACGTTAAGCTAAGCAGGGCTGTATGTAACAAAGTACCAGCATCCAACTATGCTGGAGAGCCACAGTCCAGTCATTTTGAATAATGTGTCTGGGTTTCAAGTGGTCTGAAACACGGACACATGATTTGAAACCTGGCGGTGCCAACCCTACTGGGACAGAATGAACAACTGGGTGGGACACTGGGACAGAGCCTCCAAACCGGGACAATCCCAGTAAAAGTGGGACTTCTGGTAAGCCTAGTTTTATGTGTCTAATTAAGGAACAGAGCCAAATACTGATAAGGCATAAATACAACATTGAATGAAAGCAAAAAAGAAACACATACCTGCTAAAGCTGTTTAAGAGGCTACTCTATACCATAATGCAGGAAGATTACAGCCAAAATGCTATCCTGCATGAAGTAAAGCAAGATCCAGGCCAAAAATCCTGCCTGTCTGTACTTCCTAGTCATACCCATATGATTCCCCTAAAGGTGTATTACCGGCAATGTCACCAGGGGTCAGGAAGGGGGGGTAAATTCTTAGAAAAATAAACCAAGTAGTACTAAAAAAATTTAAAAAACCCTATGCTGCTCACTCAGCCTGTATTACTAAATGTAACCTTTGAAGGACAAGAACGTTAAGCTAAGCAGGGCTGTATGTAACAAAGTAACAGCATCCAACTATGCTGGAGAGCCACAGTCCAGTCATTTTGAATAATGTGTCTGGGTTTCAGGTGGTCTGAAACCAGAACACATGATTTGAAACCTGGAGGTGGCAACCCTACCGGGACAGAATCAACAACTGGGTGGGACACTGGGACAGCGCCTCCAAACCGGGACAATCCCATTAAAAGTGGGACTTCTGGTAAGCCTATGTGTAAGCACAAATGCTTCCTGTAAAAGAATCAGAGAGCTAGTGTGGTTATTGTTACACGACACGTCTGAGCAGTGTTTAAATGTAGGTAATACATTTTACTATATACTGCAAAAATCCTATTCAAAACTGAAATGTGTTGTAAACCACTCTAATTCACTGTCGTTATCACAATGCTCCTACTGAGCATGTGCAAGAATGTAATATGTGTACATGTATGTTTTTTTGTGATTGGCTGATGGCTGTCACATGATGGAGTAGGAAGGAAAATTAAAGTAACTTTAGCATTTGTCAGAAAAAAATCTACTACTCATATAAAATTCAGACTGTGATCTTGCAATTCTGCTTTGGTCCTTAAAGGATTAATTAGAAAAATATATTTTTTAAAAGCTACCATGGGCACCCTAGTCATTTGTTTTAGCAAATGATCACCAATTTGGGCACCCACTCCCAAAAAGGTTTACCACCCCACCCTAGATCATTCACAGCATTTCCCATTTCTGGTGGTGCCGATTTACACTTAAAAGATCAGAGAAATCTGTTTTTATGATATTGTTTTAGCTGAAAAGAATCTGTAAATGTAGTTGTCAGAGACAAATAAACCCATTTGCTGGCATTGTGGAAAACAGTCAAACAAAGCAAATATTATTTTTTAGAGCTGATTTGAAATGTTTTTTCTTGGTCAGTACAGGAGCGTGGCTCAGTAATTGTGCGTTTGTCTCTCTACCTAACGCTACTGTCTGAGCCCCAGCAGCTGGCCCATATTCCAGGTCATTCCAGTCTCAGACATTTGCTGTCTTTGAAGCTTTTATCTATTTTCTAATCTTTCTTTTGGCATTTGTGCCAACCTCCCCTGTGCGGGATGTGGGAATTAACTCACAGCTGTAATTACAATCTGCCGTGGAACTTGCTACAAATTCTCCTACTGTAGACTAAGCCTCCGCACCACGACTTAGACTTTCCCCAACTAAATCTTTATTAATAGATTTAGATCATTGTGTCTAGATGGTATTATCTTATGGTCCAGTGTAGCTGTTTCTATTTTTAGCTACATAAACAAGTATAATATTATTTACAACAATTGTATTTTCTGTAAATTATGAACATAATTGTGAATTTATGTTGTGTGGGTTATAGATATATTTAAGAAAATCATTTGCATTTATAATAGACCGTTTTTTAAATAATAAGTCTATCCCATAAATGTGCCAGTATGTATTCTGCAGCACCGAAATGCCAGAGCAGGACATAAAAATTCCAAAAATGCTTCCAGTCCTCCATAGGTATTTATTGGCTTGTCAATCTGATGTAGCTATATAATGGCTCTGCTACCAGATTAAAGGGACAGTATACACCAGTTTTCATATAACTGAATGTAATAGACACTACTATAAAGAAGAATATGCAGATACTGGTCTAAAAATCCAGTATAAAGCTTTTAAAAACTTACTTAGAAGCTCCCAGTTTAGCTCTGTTGATGAGGCTAGGCTGCGACACCCAATGAAAGGGGCAGGGAAAGCAGAAAGAGCAGACACCCCCCCTTCCTTGCATATCAAAAAAACAGATTACAAAACAGCAGCTGACACTGTGGGGCTTGGTTAGAAGTCTAAAAATCAGCACAATGTTATTAAAAAAAATAAGCAAAACTATACATTGTTAAAAAAAACACACCCAGGTGGGCTATAACCCCTGCGAAAGGACACTTACTTAACTGATTCAGATAGAGGAAATTGTGCACAGTCTTTTTATAAGCACCAGGTTCTACGGCGCATGCGCAGAAGTATGAGTCTGTGGTTGGCTGATTTCTGCCACATGATATGGGGGCTGGTAAATTGCATTGTCTTTTTATTATACATTTGTTGATTTTGCAAATCTACTGCATTAAACATTCATTTAAACACAGAGCAAAATTGCACCACTGGGAGCTAGCTGAACCAATGACAAAAGGCATATGTGTGTGACCCCAATTATCAGCTACCTCCCTGTAATGCACTTCTGCTACTGAGGATATTATTATTATCGGTTATTTGTAGAGCGCCAACAGATTCCGTAGCACTATGTACATATGCTTAACAAGAAAGAATAACGAGAACAAAAGTGAATTTAAAATTGTCTTAAAGTGACATCCTCTGTAACTAACCCAATCATGCAAATGTAACTTTCAGCATGCTTTTAATGTAACACTGAAGTCAAAAGGAAAAGTTGTGATTCAGACTGTGAATAACTTTAAAGACATTCTGATCTACTTCTGTTATAAACATTCCCTCATTACTTGGTCTCCTTTGTTGTAGCTTCTTCAAATGAAAGCATACTGAGTTAGGCTCAGGAGTGTGCACGTGTCTTTGAGCACTATATATACAGTAAAGACATTCTGATCTACTTCTGTTATAAACATTCCCTCATTACTTGGTCTCCTTTGTTGTAGCTTCTTGAAATTAAAGCATACTGAGTTAGGCTCAGGAGTGTGCACGTGTCTTTGAGCACTATATATACAGTAAAGACATTCTGATCTACTTCTGCTATAAACATTCCCTCATTACTTGGTCTCCTTTGTTGTAGCTTCTTGAAATGAAAGCATACTGAGTTAGGCTCAGGAGTGTGCACGTGTCTTTGAGCACTATATATACAGTAAAGACATTCTGATCTACTTCTGTTATAAATATTCCCTCATTACTTGGTCTCCTTTGTTGTAGCTTCTTCAAATGAAAGCATACTGAGTTAGGCTCAGGAGTGTGCACGTGTCTTTGAGCACTATATATACAGTAAAGACATTCTGATCTACTTCTGCTATAAACATTCCCTCATTACTTGGTCTCCTTTGTTGTAGCTTCTTGAAATGAAAGCATACTGAGTTAGGCTCAGGAGTGTGCACGTGTCTTTGAGCACTATATATACAGTAAAGACATTCTGATCTACTTCTGTTATAAATATTCCCTCATTACTTGGTCTCCTTTGTTGTAGCTTCTTCAAATGAAAGCATACTGAGTTAGGCTCAGGAGTGTGCACGTGTCTTTGAGCACTATATATACAGTAAAGACATTCTGATCTACTTCTGTTATAAACATTCCCTCATTACTTGGTCTCCTTTGTTGTAGCTTCTTGAAATTAAAGCATACTGAGTTAGGCTCAGGAGTGTGCACGTGTCTTTGAGCACTATATATACAGTAAAGACATTCTGATCTACTTCTGCTATAAACATTCCCTCATTACTTGGTCTCCTTTGTTGTAGCTTCTTGAAATGAAAGCATACTGAGTTAGGCTCAGGAGTGTGCACGTGTCTTTGAGCACTATATATACAGTAAAGACATTCTGATCTACTTCTGCTATAAACATTCCCTCATTACTTGGTCTCCTTTGTTGTAGCTTCTTGAAATGAAAGTATACTGAGTTAGGCTCAGGAGCTTGCACGTGTCTTTGACCACTATATATACAGTGCTTAAGACATTTGCACACCCCTGTTCTTGTTTATTTTTATTTGTTTTTTACAACTCTACTCTGTGCATCTTGCAGTTTTAATTTTGACACAGAAAATCGCTCTTTAATTTCACTTAAAATGTCTAGTTTTGTTATTTGTTACCCATTTTATATTACTTATGTGTTATAGTTTATACGGCTCATAACATTTTGGTGGATTTTTTTAATATATATTTCTACCCTGACTCCTAAAAGATATTTGGTTGGTTCCTTGCTCTTCTGAGTGACACATAAATTATTCAGCCCCTGATTTCAACTTTACTATAATCCTGCAGCATAACTCAACAAATACTCTTCACCTAAAGAGTTTAATTTGGGGAAAACAAATACTCTTCACCTAAAGAGTTTAATTTGGGGAAAAAGAAACTAAAGTGTTTGGCCACATGTCTGAATTGACATATGAATAGGTCGTCTGCTCACCCAACTGTCCAGGATAGAACAGTCCTGCAAATGACCTAATTAGTCTGGGTGTGGAAATAATTTGCATATTATCACAGGAATGTGATACAGACCTCTGTTCCAAAAACTGCACTCAGCCAGTTACCAGCAGATGTGTGCTAGGAAGATACAAACCTAACTAAAATGCTCTGGAGCAGGAATCAAAATACTAAAGACATTATATATGGAAATGTGAAATAATTCAATTCTATTTTTCATGTTTTTTTTTTATTTAATTAAGGAATTGGGACAAACTCTTGAGCGACTCCAAAAACATTTTGTGCCAATTTCCAAGCTGGGAGAAAAGGTGATATCTCAGGATCCTGCAAGCTCAGATATTATTGTATCCGAAAAGCTCCGCTCTTCCCAGAGGATAGCGCACTTAAAAAGGAACGTTTGTTTGAAAGCTTCAGAACTGAAGGTACAATATCAATCAATATAGCAATATATCCCTTGGCAGATAAATAAGCTGAATGAGTTGGCTAAAAAAAAACAATAGATAGATCTCATAATTTATTTGTCTACTTTTTCTGTAATTTAAAGTGAAAATGGTAGTTTCTCACTGCCCCAAGAGAGGCTGGAGTGCGTTCTATGAAATCCAGAACCCTGACGCTTCTCCATGCTTTGAAGTTATTGGTTGATCATTTACATCTGCCAATTACTGTCCACAGCAGAGGAGATTCACAGTTCATATTAATATATAAAACTTACTTTTATGTCCCTTTTAATATCGTTTGACATTTGGTGACGGTTCGTAAATATTTCTCTCTAGTCAACTATGAATCAAGTCGAAGCTTTTAAGACTGATCTAGAAAAGCTGCAAACTCACATCAAGTCATCAGCTGGGGTCGTGGAGCAGCTGCGACTTACAGAGAAGGAAGAAATCCAAAAACCAGACGTCATGAAGGTGAGTGCTTGTTCGCTTTGTCGCATAGTGCGAAACGCTGATTTTCCCTTTTGAGTTTTGAGTTTGTAAGTCTTCCATTCAAACAAGGTTTGTTTAATTTAATTTAATATCTCATTATTGGTTCTGAAATGCACTTATTGCTGTTCGCTATATTTATAGGTTAAAAGTGAAATAAAACATTATTTTAGACCTTGTTTTTTATATACAACCAAGAAAACATTAGAAATTAATATTGCAGCTGTGCTGATTTGTTTTTCTACAGACAATATGATAAAATAAAATACAAACTTTATAGTGTAATAAAATTCTCATTTCGTTCAGGTCCTACGATAGGGGAGATTTTTGTGGAGCGAGGCAGAGAGTTCCATAAGATGTTATACATTAGCAAGAGAGGCATCTACATGGTAGCACTATTTCCTGTCATGTAGTGCTTCAGGCATTTGCACGCTACCTATCTAGATATCTCTTCAACAAAGAATAACATGAGAAGAAAGCAAATTTGATAATAGAAGTAAATTAGAAACTTTTTTTTAAAATAGTTTTCTCTTTTTACCCCGCCGCGGCCGCCATTGAACACGCACCCTATATGTTTTATTTAGCTTAATAAAGAGAAGGTTCTTGATTTGGTGTTGGACATATTGCAGATTTCAGAAGAATAGATGGGCAGATTTGATTGTCTTTCTCATTAGAAATGCGCTTCTGATAAATGTCTATAGTGATTAAATATAAATTGTCCTCCAGTGAAATATGTGCAATGCCTGAATTTCATTAATAAACCACCACAAGTGTTATAAAAAATAGATTAGAAACCACTTGAAAGTAAATATAGGAGGCACTAATATACAGCAGGAATTATAACTGATTATATATTATACTTTGTTTTTTTAAATTTAAACAAATAATCTTTTATATTAGCTTATATTTAAATGAGGTATTTTGCCTTTGTTTAACAATTAAAAGGTATTCAATTGTTTACAAATCTCATCTAGGCAGCAGCATAAATCAACCTCCTAATTAACGGCTAGATTTAGAGTTCTGCGGCCAAAGGGGTGCGTTAGCTACGCGTGCTTTTTTTCCCCTGCACCTTTTAAATACCGCTGGTATTTAGAGTTCACGGAATGGCTGCGTTAGGCTCCAAAAAAGGAGCGTAGAGCATATTTACCGCCACTGCAGCTCTAAATACCAGCGTTGCTTACGGACGCGGCCAGCTTCAAAAACGTTCTCGTGCACGATTCCCCCATAGAAAACAATGGGGCAGTTTGAGCTGAAAAAAAACCTAACACCTGCAAAAAAGCAGCGTTCAGCTCCTAACGCAGCCCCATTGTTTTCTATGGGGAAACACTTCCTACGTCTGCACCTAACACTCTAACATGTACCCCTAACCTTACACTTATTAACCCCTAACATGCCACTATCGCTGACCCCTGCATATTATTTTTAACCCCTAATCTGCCGCTCCGTATACCGCCGCAACATACATTATAGTTATGTACCCCTAATCTGCTGCCCCTAACACCGCCGACCCCTATATTATATTTATTAACCCCTAATCTGCCCCCCATAACGTCGCCGCCAGCTACCTACAATAATTAACCCCTAATCTGCCGATCGGATCTCGCCGCTAGTCTAATAAATGGATTAACCCCTAAAGCTAAGTCTAACACTAACACCCCCCTAAGTTAAATATAATTTAAATCTAACTAAATAAATTAACTCTTATTAAATAAATTATTCCTATTTAAAGCTAAATACTTACCTGTAAAAAAAAACCTAATATAGCTACAATATAAATAATAATTATATTGTAGCTATTTTAGGATTAATATTTATTTTACAGGCAACTTTGTAATTATTTTAAACAGGTACAATAGCTATTAAATAGTTAATAACTATTTAATAGCTAAAATAGTTAAAATAATTACAAAATTACCTGTAAAATAAATCCTAACCTAAGTTACAATTAAACCTAACACTACACTATCATTACATTAATTAAATAAACTACCTACAATTATCTACAATTAAACCTAACACTACACTATCAATAAATTAATTAAATAAAATACCTACAATTAAATACAATTAAATAAACTAAAGTACAAAAAATAAAAAAGAACTAAGTTACAAAAAATAAAAAAATATTTACAAACATTAGAAAAATATTACAACAATTTTAAACTAATTACACCTACTCTAAGCCCCCTAATAAAATAACAAAGCCCCCCAAAATAAAAAAATGCCCTACCCTATTCTAAATTAAAAAAGTTCAAAGCTCTTTTACCTTACCAGCCCTGAACAGGGCCCTTTGCGGGGCATGCCCCAAAGAATTCAGCTCTTTTGCCTGTAAATAAAAACATACAATACCCCCCCCCAACATTACAACCCACCACCCACATACCCCTAATCTAACCCAAACCCCCCTTAAATAAACCTAACACTAAGCCCCTGAAGATCTTCCTACCTTATCTTCACCATGCCAGGTTCACATCAGCCAATAGAATGCAAGCTCAATCTGATTGGCTGATTGGATCAGCCAATCGGATTGAACTTGAATCTGATTGGCTGATTCCATCAGCCAATCAGAATATTCCTACCTTAATTCCGATTGGCTGATAGAATCCTATCAGCCAATCGGAATTCGAGGGACGCCATCTTGGATGACGTCCCTTAAAGGAACCGTCATTCGTCGGGAAGTCGTCGGTGAAGATGGATGGATCCGCGCTGGAGGTCTTGAAGATCAGCCGGTCGTCATCGGATTGAAGAACATAGAAGATGCGGCTTGGAAGAAGATGTTTGCCGGTCCGGATGTCCTCTTCTGCCCGCTTGGATCAAGACTTCAGCCGGAGGATAGACGTCACTCTTCAGCCCCCCGCTTGGGCTTGGATCAACACTTCGGAGGCTTGGATCAAGACTTCCGAGGACGGATCGGTGAACCTGGCATGGTGAAGATAAGGTAGGAAGATCTTCAGGGGCTTAGTGTTAGGTTTATTTAAGGGGGGTTTGGGTTAGATTAGGGGTATGTGGGTGGTGGGTTGTAATGTTGGGGGGGGGGTATTGTATGTTTTTATTTACAGGCAAAAGAGCTGAATTATTTGGGGCATGCCCCGCAAAGGGCCCTTTTCAGGGCTGGTAAGGTAAAAGAGCTTTGAACTTTTTTAATTTAGAATAGGGTAGGGCATTTTTTTATTTTGGGGGTCTTTGTTATTTTATTACGGGGCTTAGAGTAGGTGTAATTAGTTTAAAATTGTTGTAATATTTTTCTAATGTTTGTAAATATTTTTTTATTTTTTGTAACTTAGTTCTTTTTTATTTTTTGTACTTTAGTTAGTTTATTTAATTGTAGTTATTTGTAGGTATTTTATTTAATTAATTTATTGATAGTGTAGTGTTAGGTTTAATTGTAGGTAGTTTATTTAATTAATTTATTGATAGTGTAGTGTTAGGTTTAATTGTAACTTAGGTTAGGATTTATTTTACAGGTAATTTTGTAATTATTTTAACTAGGTAACTATGAAATAGTTATTAACTATTTAATAGCTATTGTACCTGGTTAAAATAAATACAAAGTTGCCTGTAAAATAAATATTAATCCTAAAATAGCTACAATATAATTATAATTTATATTGTAGCTATATTAGGGTTTATTTTACAGGTAAGTTTTTAGTTTTAAATAGGAATAATTTATTTAATAAGAGTTAATTTATTTTGTTAGATAAAAATTATATTTAACTTATGGGGGTGTTAGTGTTAGGGTTAGACTTAGCTTTAGGGGTTAAAAAATTTATTAGAATATTAGAATAGCGGTGAGCTCCGGTCGGCAGATTAGGGGTTAATGTTTGAAGTTAGGTGTCGGCGATGTTAGGGAGGGCAGATTAGGGGTTAATACTATTTATTATAGGGTTATTGAGGCGGGAGTGAGGCGGATTAGGGGTTAATACATTTATTATAGTAGCGGTGAGCTCCAGTCGGCAGATTAGGGGTTAATAATTGTAGGTAGGTGGCGGCGACGTTGGGGGCGGCAGATTAGGGGTTAATAAATATAATATAGGGGTCGGCGGTGTTAGGGGCAGCAGATTAGGGGTTCATAGGGATAACGTAGGTGGCAGCGGTGTGCGGTCGGCAGATTAGGGGTTAAAAAAATTTAATAGAGTGGCGGCGATGTGGGGGGACCTCAGTTTAGGGGTACATAGGTAGTTTATGGGTGTTAGTGTACTTTAGAGCACAGTAGTTAAGAGCTTTATGAACCGGCGTTAGCCCAGAAAGCTCTTAACTACTGACTTTTTTCTGCGGCTGGAGTTTTGTCGTTAGATTTCTAACGCTCACTTCAGCCACGACTCTAAATACCGGCGTTAGGAAGATCCCATTGAAAAGATAGGATACGCAAATGGCGTAGGGGGATCTGCGGTATGGAAAAGTCGCGGCTGCAAAGTGAGCGTTAGACCCTTTCCTGACTGACTCCAAATACCAGAGGGCGGTAAAAACCAGCGTTAGGAGCCTCTAACGCTGGTTTTCACGGCTACCGCCCAACTCTAAATCTAGCCGTAAGGTAGGAGAGAGAATCCAGCCAATTTAAAAGGGTGCTCATGCAGCTGTTTTGAATGCAATGATTTCTTAACAGCTGCTTATTTATTCTTAAACACCTTTCATGTATTTATTTATACCTCCTTTGCTGGAAGTCTATTCACCTTATACAGCATTTATCTAATATTACATTCTTACTTTCTACATTTTACGGAATGTATTATTTATGATTAATTGGAAAATCTGAAACTGTAATTTGGTGAATTTTGAAGTCACACGTTTACCTTTTGTGATTACGTTTTTGTGTAACAGCAGCACCTGTTGAAGCTGAGTGAACTGTCCCCTGACATTGAACGCTTGAATGAGGAAAGCTTTACCTTGCCGCTTGATGACCACACACTCATGACGCTACAAGACGTAAATCGTGCATGGGCTAAAACAGCAGCAACTGTTCTGGAGGAATGCAAGTAAGAACCAACCTATAATTCATACTAAATATCTGTGCACTTAGACGTAAACCTGAGTCAAATCCTAGTAACGAAATTCTGCCTTTTAGTATCGCGGCTGTTGTAATTATTCGCTACGTGTAATGTACCTGTGTCTATAACGTAAAATAATGCTCGCTGATTTGTTATATATCTGCGTTTTCTGTAAAGGTGAACCAGGAAATCTTTCTCTAAGATTTATCGACAAATAATCTAATATATTTTTTTACGATTTCCCACTTTTTTCCTTCAAAATTATAACACAACTATTTGTAAATAATAAAAAAAATATAAGAAGGGTCATAATTTGAATAATCATTATAGGGAGATACTGGGGCTTAGACCTATAAACCATTTTAGTGACTGCTGGGGTGAGCAGTAAACATACGAGGCCTAACCGCTACAGTGTCTGTTTTGCAGAGATCATCAAATGGAGCAACTGGAAAGAAATAACTTTATTCACAACTACAAAACCTGGGTGCAAACTCTAGAAAAAATGGAGAGCAGCGTGACGTCGGGAATCGCTGGGACATTAAACGCTCTGAAGGATCAGCAGCAGATGTATGAGGTGCGGAGAACACAGTTATTTCTAGAGAAAAATACTTTACATTTGATGTTAACAGGTCACACGTTATTGTTACGTTTAGCTCAATATATTTTGGGATATTAAAGTTTTCTTTAGGCATTCAGGCATTCAAAAAGAGGCTGTACTAAAAGTTGTCCCATCTTATAGAGGGTATTTTAAAATGTATTTAGTTGGGGGGGGTTTAAATGATGTTGCTTTGCAGAATAAATGTTTTTCTTGAGAGGCTAATAGAGAGGTTTCCTTTTTAACCAATAAGGATTCATACAGTAATATTAGTTACATATAAGTACGCATTTCTTGTTAAAGAAACATGAAACACAATTTCCATCTAAAGGGGAGGAGAGTCCACGGCTTCATTCATTACTTTTGAGAATAAAGAACCTGGCCACCAGGAGGAGGCAAAGACACCCCAGCCAAAGGCTTAAATACCTCCCCCACTCCCCTCATCCCCCAGTCATTCTTTGCCTTTCGTCACAGGAGGATGGCAGAGAAGTGCTGAAGATTCGGAGTAGTCTCTTATGGAGGGTAGTACTCTTCAGAATGGGACTGGAGTTTTAAGCAGTCCTGTCAGCCTCTCATTGAGAGCATGGATGAATGTTAGAGGCCGGAGATGCAGGGAGAGTTTTTCTGCAAAACCATCCCGACTAATATTAACCGCTCCACAAGCAATCAGTGTTGACAAGATTCGCTGCCTGCTTTCTGCACTCAAGTCCATGCTTCTACCTGTCACACTTGAAGGGCCGTGTTCCTGTTCCACGGCATAGATTCTGGTAAGATTGTTTAATTTTTTATACATAATGATGACACAGAAGACAGGGTCACAGTGTGGCGCCTTTTATCTTATGGAATCAAAGGTTAATATTCCTGGTAAGGGGATTGTTGAACAGTGTGGGGGTTTATACATGATATTGTTTATTGTGTGATTGCTGCGTCATGTGCGAGATGAGGCTCTGGCAATGGTGGAACTTTCAGGTTGACTTCCAGGAGTGTTTGCGCGGCCGGTTTTGGCGCGTTTTCGCCTTAGTGCAGGGGTGCGAGGCATCCCATGTGACCAGGGTGGCGGTCTCCACTTCCTCTGTTGATCTGCGGTGCAGGAGATGAAGCGGTTTCTGTAGTCCGGGTCATAGGAGGTAGTGAGTGCCCCGGCCATTGGAGTATAAAGGTGCCTATTTATTAAGTTAAATCTAGTCCATAATAAAAGCGCAAGCTATGGAGGACTCTGATGCGTTAGAGGGTACTCCCTCTTTAACAAAGTCTCATTCCTGTGTTTATTGTGAGGAGGTTCTTGTAGGTCAGCCTGCTCAACTATGTTCCACATGCCTTGATAAAGTTGCAACATCTAAAAATAAAGGGATGTCTAGTACTACTGAGCCGTCCACCTCTGAGGGTTCCCTGTCCCGTGAGCTGTGTTCCCTGCTTTCATCTCCGAGTGCACATGCAATGCCCCAGGGTCCAACCATTACTCCTACAGGAGAGATTTGTTGGCCGTCAGATTTTGCGGATCAACTGCAAACGGCGGTATCAAAAGTGATCCATGCCTTACCACATTCTGCTAAGCGCAAGCGTAGGGCGTATCATAGCTGTCCGGCCTAGGGGTTGTCTATGCCTATGGAAATATCAGAGGCGTTATACAATGATGAGGCCCACTCCGATTCTTCGGAGGAGGCTCCTTCTGGGTCGGAGTCCGTGTCATCTCATCCTCCGGCTGCGGAGGAGCCTGACTTTAGGTTTAGGATAGAGAATTTGCACTTTTGGCTGAAGCAAGTGCTTGCTACTCTGGAGGTCCCGGAACAGAAGCTTCCGGACGAACCTTCGATTCCTAAGCATGATAAGGTATACGAGGACAGGGTGGTGCCTCAGACCTTCCTGGTTCCTGTTAATATGGCTAATATTATTAAGAATAAATTGGAGCGATTAGGTTCTTCCTTTTACCCTTCCTCTTCCTTTAAGAAACTGTTCCCCGTCCCGGACTCTCAGCTCGAGCTGTGGGGGGCTGTCCCTAAGGTGGATGGTGCTATTTCCACGCTCGCGAGGTGGACAACTATTCCTCTCAAGGATAGTTTGTCGTTTAAAGAGCCCATGGATAAAAAGTTGGAAAACATGTTAAGGAAAATGTTTCAGCACACAGGGTTTGTTTTTCAACCGGCAGCGGCTGTGGCCGCGGTTTCCGGAGCTGCAACATATTGGTGTGAATTCCTGTGTGATATGGTCGAGAGGGAGACTTCCATCGACGAGATACAGGATAAGATTAAGGCGTTGAGGGTTGCCAATTCTTTCATTTGTGAGGCCAATATGCAAATTATTCGCCTGAACGTAAAGGTTTCAGGATTCTCCGTTTTAGCTTGCAGGACTCTGTGGCTAAAGTCTTGGTCTGTGGACATGACCTCTAAGTCGAGACTGTTGTCTCTGCCTTTTCAAGGAAAGATTATGTTCGGTCCAGAACTGGATTCGATAATATCTACGGTTACAAGAGGCAAGGGAGCTTTCCTACCGCAGAGTAAGAAGGCTAAGCCTAAAGGATTTACTTTTCATCCCTTTCGTACGGACAAGGCCCAGCGCCAACAGCCCGCCGCGAAAGCGGATCAGTCCACGGGGACTTGGAAGCCTGCTCAGTCTTGGAACAAGTCTAAGCAGAACAAGAAGCCCGCTGAGACAAAATCGGCATGAATGAGCGTCCCCCGACTGGTCTCCGGACCAAGTATAGGGCAGATTGTCTCTCTTTTCCGAAGCCTGGTTGCAGGATTTTCAGGACCCTTAGGTACTGGAGGTTGTCGCCCAGGGTTACAGGATAGGATTCAGGTCCCATCTGCCCAGGGGCAGATTTCTCCTGTCAAACCTGTCTTCAAGACTGGAAAAGAGAGAGGCCTTTCTAGAATGTGTGAGGGATCTCTCCTCTCTAGGTTTTATCGTACCATTACCCCAAGTAGAAAGGGGTCTAGGGTACTATTCATATCTTTTTGTGGTTCCAAAGAAGGAGAACATGTTCGGCACGATTCTGGACCTAAAGTGTTAAAACAAGTTTCTGGCTGTTCCGTCGTTCAGAATAGAAACGATGAGATCAATTCTGCCTCTAGTTCAAGAGGGGCAGTTCATGACGACAATAGACTTGAAGGATGCTTACCTTCATGTTCCAATTCACAGGGACCATTTCAAGTTCCTAAGATTTGCGTTTCTGGACCAACACTTCCAGTTTGTGGCCCTTCCTTTCGGTCTGGCGACGTCCCCAAGTGTCTTCACAAAGGTTCTGGGGGCGCTACTTGCAGTGGCCAGATCCAGGGGCATTTCTGTGGCGCCCTATTTGGATGACATCCTAGTCTAGGCACCATCGTTCAGCCTCGCAGAGGAGCATTCGAGGGCTCTTCTTTTCTTGCTCCAATCTCACGGTTGGAAGATCAACTCAGGAAAGAGTTCCCTGGTTCTATCTTCAGGCTACAAAGGATTTTAGACAGTCTACATCTCTTTTTGTGGTGTATGCCGAGAAGCGCAAGGGGCAGAGGGCCTCTTCTACTTCTTTGTCTTTTTGGTTGAGGAGTTTGATTCGCTTGGCTTATGAGACTGCGGGACATAAACCTCCTCAGAGGATCACGGCTTCAACTAAAGCTGTGGCTTCGTCTCGGCCTTCAAGAATGAGGCCTCTATGGAGCAGATCTGTAAAGGTTCTGGGGGCGCTACTTGCAGTGGCCAGATCCAGGGGCATTTCTGTGGTGCCCTATTTGGATGACATCCTAGTCTAGGCACCGTCGTTCAGCCTCGCAGAGGAGCATTCAAGGGCTCTTCTTTTCTTGCTCCAATCTCACGGTTGGAAGATCAACTCAGGAAAGAGTTCCCTGGTTCTATCTTCAGGCTACAAAGCATTTTAGACAGTCTACATCTCTTTTTGTGGTGTATGCCGAGAAGCGCAAGGGGCAGAGGGCCTCTTCTACTTCTTTGTCTTTTTGGTTGAGGAGTTTGATTCGCTTTGCTTATGAGACTGCGGGACATAAACCTCCTCAGAGGATCACGGCTTCAACTAGAGCTGTGGCTTCGTCTCGGCTTTCAAGAATGAGGCCTCTATGGAGCAGATCTGTAAGGCGGCTATCCTCCTTACAAACTTTTACAAAGTTTTATAAATTTGACGTTTTTGCTTCTGCGGACGTTTTTGGGAGAAGGGTTTTGCAGGCTGTGGTGCCCTCAGATTAGGGTCCTCCTTTTACACTCCCGGTTTCATTCATTGTCCTCTAAAGCTTGGGTATATGTTTCCCAAAAGTAATGAATGAAGCCGTGGACTCTCCTCCCCTTTAGATGGAAAAATTATGCTTACCTGATAATTTTATTTCCATCGTGGGGAGGAGAGTCCACGGCTCCTGCCTGTAACTCCAGTGGACGGACCTAAATTTAATTAATCTTCTGGCACCATTTATACCCTTATATTTCTCCTACTGTTCCTTGTTCCCTCAGCAGAATGACTGGGGGATGAGGGGAGTGGGGGAGGTATTTAAGCCTTTGGCTGGGGTGTCTTTGCCTCCTCCTGGTGGCCAGGTTCTTTTTTCTTAAAAGTAATGCATGAAGCCGTGGACTCTCAGGTAAGCATAATTTATGTTTTTTTCTTTCATGATTTTGATAGAACATACAGCTTTAAATAACTTTCCAACTTACTTTTACTTCATTCTCTTGGTATCCTTTGCCGAAGGAGCAGCAATGCACTACTGGGAGCTAGCTGAACACATCAGATGAGCCAATGACAAGAGGCATATATGTGCAGCCACTAATCAGCAGCTACTGTCACTTTCAGTAGTGCATTACTGCTTCGGACCCTACCTAGGTATGCTTTTCAACAAAGGATATCGAGAGAATGAAGCAAATTAGCTAACAGACGTAAATAGGAAAGTTGTTTAAAATTGCTGTTCTATCTGAATCAGAATCAGTGTGTACCTAAATCCCTTTATACAAAACAGAGCATGGTATGTACCTAAATCCCTTTATACAAAACAGAGCATGGTATGTACCTAAATCCCTTTATACAACACAGAGCATGGTATGTACCTAAATCCCTTTATACAAAACAGAGCACGGTATGTACCTAAATCCATTTATACAACACAGAGCACGATATGTACCTAAATCCCTTTATACAAAACAGAGCATGGTATGTACCTAAATCCCTTTATACAACACAGAGCATGGTATGTACCTAAATCCCTTTATACACAACAGAGCACGGTATGTACCTAAATCCATTTATACAACACAGAGCACGATATGTACCTAAATCCCTTTATACAAAACAGAGCACGATATATACCTAAATCCCTTTATACAAAACAGAGCACGGTATGTACCTAAATCCCTTTATACAACACAGAGCACGGTATGTACCTAAATCCCTTTATACAACACAGAGCATGGTATGTACCTAAATCCCTTTATACAACACAGAGCACGGTATGTACCTAAATCCCTTTATACAACACAGAGCATGGTATGTACCTAAATCCCTTTATACAAAACAGAGCACGGTATGTACCTAAATCCCTTTATACAACACAGAGCATGGTATGTACCTAAATCCCTTTATACAAGACAGAGCATGGTATGTACCTAAATCCCTTTATACAAAACAGAGCACGGTATGTACCTAAATCCCTTTATACAACACAGAGCACGGTATGTACCTAAATCCCTTTATACAACACAGAGCATGGTATGTACCTAAATCCCTTTATACAAAACAGAGCACGGTATGTACCTAAATCCCTTTATACAACACAGAGCATGGTATGTACCTAAATCCCTTTATACAACACAGAGCACGGTATGTACCTAAATCCTTTTATACAACACAGAGCATGGTATGTACCTAAATCCCTTTATACAAAACAGAGCATGGTATGTACCTAAATCCCTTTATACAAAACAGAGCATGGTATGTACCTAAATCCCTTTATACAACACAGAGCATGGTATGTACCTAAATCCCTTTATACAAAACAGAGCATGGTATGTACCTAAATCCCTTTATACAAAACAGAGCACGGTATGTACCTAAATCCCTTTATACAACACAGAGCACGGTATGTACCTAAATCCCTTTATACAACACAGAGCATGGTATGTACCTAAATCCCTTTATACAAGACAGAGCATGGTATGTACCTAAATCCCTTTATACAAAACAGAGCACGGTATGTACCTAAATCCCTTTATACAAAACAGAGCACGGTATGTACCTAAATCCCTTTATACAACACAGAGCATGGTATGTACCTAAATCCCTTTATACAAAACAGAGCATGGTATGTACCTAAATCCCTTTATACAACACAGAGCACGGTATGTACCTAAATCCCTTTATACAACACAGAGCACGGTATGTACCTAAATCCCTTTATACAACACAGAGCACGGTATGTACCTAAATCCCTTTATACAACACAGAGCATGGTATGTACCTAAATCCCTTTATACAAAACAGAGCATGGTATGTACCTAAATCCCTTTATACAAAACAGAGCATGGTATGTACCTAAATCCCTTTATACAAAACAGAGCATGGTATGCAGTGTCATTATAGTTTTACACTCTGTGTGTATTAAAGAGCTCTACTTAACTAGGATTTACCATCACTAAAAATAAACTGTAGTTTCAGTCATCACTTATTAAAGGGACATGAAACCCACATTATTTATTGTATGATTCAGATTTTATGCAACTTTTTCATCTTCTCCTATTATCGATTTTTCTTACATTCAGCCACCAATCAGCAAGAGTTACACATGTGCTGAACCACAAATGATCCGGCTCCTAAGCTTACATTCCTGCTTTTCAAATAACGATACCAAGTAAACAAATTCAAATTGATAATAGCAGTAAATTAGAAAGTTGCTTAACATTGCTGCTCTATTTGAATCGTGAGAGGAAATAACTGGGTTTCATATCCCATTAACAAAAAAAAGTGCTAAACTCCCCGTGTCTGTGCCGCGGCAGCTCACTAAAGTCAGAGCCTCCAGCCGCCCACAACACAGCGCTCTTTACCAATGAGGTGAAGTTTCCACCTCTAAACCAAGAGCGGTGCTAGGATACAGAACACTGTCAGATGACACAGACAGCTATTGGTTTAGAGGTGAAATCGTCACTTCATTGAAGAAGAGCGCTGTGAGTTTACCACCCTGTTTTTAATAAGTGATGACTCAAACTACAGTTTATTAAACGCTCGGATTTACCATCACTTTAATATGTTAGATATGTTTGCATAGAAACAGTTAAAGGGAACATTATATTATTGCTGTATGTTTAATCCTTACAAGAGCAGCAGTACACCACTAGCTGAACACATCTGGTGGGCCAATGACTAGAGACATGTTTGTAGCCACCCATCAGCAGCCATCTAAATGTAGTTCATTGCTGTTTCTGAGCCTAGTTAGGTCTGCTTTAGAACAAAGGATACAAAGAGAACAAATACATTGGCTATTAGACGTAATCTCAAAAGACTTGCACAGTGATCATTTAAAAAGTCTATTGGTTGACTGACGCGCATCTCCTCATGCATAAAAACAAAAAGCTCAGCAGCATCAGTTGTTTACTGGTTAATAAGGACACAAGTCTATTGGTTGTCTGACGCGCATCTCCTAATGCATAAAAACAAATAACCAGTAAACAACTGATGCTGCTGAGCTAATAAGGACACAAGTCTATTGGTTGACTGGCGCGCACCTTTCTAATGCATAAAAAGAAATTGCTCAGCAGCATCAGTTGTTTACTGGTTAATAAGGACAAAAGTCTATTGGTTGTCTGATGCGCACCTCTAATGTATAAAAACAAATAGCTCAGCAGCATCAGTTGTTTACTGGTTAATAAGGAAACAAGTCTATTGGTTGACTGGCGCGCACCTTTCTAATGCATAAAAACAAATTGCTCATGCCCATCAGTTTTAAAAACACTAGAATACAATTTATAATACGATTTGTAGATGCAATAAACAGAGGTGTTTAATATGCCTTTAAGTATATTTAAGTCTTATTACTGTATAAATTAAATTTCTCCAACATAGGTGTGTCCGGTCCACGGCGTCATCCTTACTTGTGGGATATTCTCCTCCCCAACAGGAAATGGCAAAGAGCCCAGCAAAGCTGGTCACATGATCCCTCCTAGGCTCCGCCTACCCCAGTCATTCTCTTTGCCGTTGTACAGGCAACATCTCCACGGAGATGGCTTAGAGTTTTTTAGTGTTTAACTGTAGTTTTTATTATTCAATCAAGAGTTTGTTATTTTAAAATAGTGCTGGTATGTACTATTTACTCAGAAACAGAAAAGAGAAGAAGATTTCTGTTTGTATGAGGAAAATGATTTTAGCAACCGTTACTAAAATCCATGGCTGTTCCACACAGGACTGTTGAGAGGAATTAACTTCAGTTGGGGGAACAGTGAGCAGTCTCTTGCTGCTTGAGGTATGACACATTCTAACAAGACGATGTAATGCTGGAAGCTGTCATTTTCCCTATGGGATCCGGTAAGCCATGTTTATTAAGATAGTAAATAAGGGCTTCACAAGGGCTTATTAAGACTGTAGACTTTTTCTGGGCTAAATCGATTCATTATTAACACATATTTAGCCTTGAGGAATCATTTAATCTGGGTATTTTGATAAGATTATATCGGCAGGCACTTTTTTAGACACCTTATTCTTTAGGGGCTTTCCCAAATCATAGGCAGAGCCTCATTTTCGCGCCGGTGTTGCGCACTTGTTTTTGAGAGGCATGACATGCAGTCGCATGTGTGAGGAGCTCTGATACATAGAAAAGACTTTCTGAAGGCGTCATTTGGTATCGTATTCCCCTTTGGGCTTGGTTGGGTCTCAGCAAAGCAGATACCAGGGACTGTAAAGGGGTTAAAGTTAAAAACGGCTCCGGTTCCGTTATTTTAAGGGTTAAAGCTTCCAAATTTGGTGTGCAATACTTTTAAGGCTTTAAGACACTGTGGTGAAATTTTGGTGAATTTTGAACAATTCCTTCATATTTTTTCGCAATTGCAGTAATAAAGTGTGTTCAGTTTAAAATTTAAAGTGACAGTAACGGTTTTATTTTAAAACGTTTTTTGTACTTTGTTATCAAGTTTATGCCTGTTTAACATGTCTGAACTACCAGATAGACTGTGTTCTGAATGTGGGGAAGCCAGAGTTCCTTCTCATTTAAATAAATGTGATTTATGTGACAATGACAATGATGCCCAAGATGATTCCTCAAGTGAGGGGAGTAAGCATGGTACTGCATCATTCCCTCCTTCGTCTACACGAGTCTTGCCCACTCAGGAGGCCCCTAGTACATCTAGCGCGCCAATACTCCTTACTATGCAACAATTAACGGCTGTAATGGATAATTCTGTCAAAAACATTTTAGCCAAAATGCACTCTTATCAGCGTAAGCGCGACTGCTCTGTTTTAGATACTGAAGAGCATGACGACGCTGATAATAATGGTTCTGAAGGGCCCCTAAACCAGTCTGATGGGGCCAGGGAGGTTTTGTCTGAGGGAGAAATTACAGATTCAGGGAACATTTCTCAACAAGCTGAACCTGATGTGATTACGTTTAAATTTAAGTTGGAACATCTCCGCGCTCTGCTTAAGGAGGTATTATCCACTCTGGATGACTGTGACAATTTGGTCATCCCAGAGAAGCTATGTAAAATGGACAAGTTCCTAGAGGTCCCGGGGCTCCCAGAAGCTTTTCCTATACCCAAGCGGGTGGCGGACATTGTAAATAAAGAATGGGAAAGGCCCGGTATTCCTTTCGTCCCTCCCCCCATATTTAAAAAATTGTTTCCTATGGTCGACCCCAGAAAGGACTTATGGCAGACAGTCCCCAAGGTCGAGGGAGCGGTTTCCACTTTAAACAAACGCACCACTATACCCATAGAAGATAGTTGTGCTTTCAAAGATCCTATGGATAAAAAATTAGAAGGTTTACTTAAAAAGATGTTTGTTCAGCAGGGTTACCTTCTACAACCAATTTCATGCATTGTCCCTGTCGCTACAGCCGCATGTTTCTGGTTCGATGAGCTGGTAAAGGCGGTCGATAGTGATTCTCCTCCTTATGAGGAGATTATGGACAGAATCAATGCTCTCAAATTGGCTAATTCTTTCACCCTAGACGCCACTTTGCAATTGGCTAGGTTAGCGGCTAAGAATTCTGGGTTTGCTATTGTGGCGCGCAGAGCGCTTTGGTTGAAATCTTGGTCAGCTGATGCGTCTTCCAAGAACAAGCTACTTAACATTCCTTTCAAGGGGAAAACGCTGTTTGGCCCTGACTTGAAAGAGATTATCTCTGATATCACTGGGGGTAAGGGCCATGCCCTTCCTCAGGATCGGCCTTTCAAGGCCAAAAATAAACCTAATTTTCGTCCCTTTCGTAGAAACGGACCAGCCCAAAGTGCTACGTCCTCTAAGCAAGAGGGTAATACTTCTCAAGCCAAGCAAGCTTGGAGACCAATGCAAGGCTGGAACAAGGGAAAGCAGGCCAAGAAACCTGCCACTGCTACCAAGACAGCATGAAATGTTGGCCCCCGATCCGGGACCGGATCTGGTGGGGGGCAGACTCTCTCTCTTCGCTCAGGCTTGGGCAAGAGATGTTCTGGATCCTTGGACACTAGAAATTGTCTCCCAAGGTTATCTTCTGGAATTCAAGGGGCTTCCCCCAAGGGGGAGGTTCCACAGGTCTCAGTTGTCTTCAGACCACATAAAAAGACAGGCATTCTTACATTGTGTAGAAGACCTGTTAACAATGGGAGTGATTCATCCTGTTCCATTAGGAGAACAAGGGATGGGGTTCTACTCCAATCTGTTCATAGTTCCCAAAAAAGAGGGAACGTTCAGACCAATCTTAGATCTCAAGATCTTAAACAAGTTTCTCAAGGTTCCATCGTTCAAGATGGAAACCATTCGAACAATTCTTCCTTCCATCCAGGAAGGTCAATTCATGACCACGGTGGATTTAAAGGATGCGTATCTACATATTCCTATCCACAAGGAACATCATCGGTTCCTAAGGTTCGCATTCCTGGACAAGCATTACCAGTTCGTGGCGCTTCCTTTCGGGTTAGCCACTGCTCCAAGGATTTTCACAAAGGTACTAGGGTCCCTTCTAGCTGTGCTAAGACCAAGGGGCATTGCTGTAGTACCTTACTTGGACGACATTCTGATTCAAGCGTCGTCCCTTCCTCAAGCAAAGGCTCACACGGACATCGTCCTGGCCTTTCTCAGATCTCACGGATGGAAAGTGAACGTGGAAAAGAGTTCTCTATCTCTGTCGACAAGGGTTCCCTTCTTGGGAACAATAATAGACTCCTTAGAAATGAGGATTTTTCTGACAGAGGCCAGAAAAACAAGACTTCTAGACTCTTGTCGGATACTTCATTCCGTTCCTCTTCCTTCCATAGCGCAGTGCATGGAAGTGATAGGTTTGATGGTAGCGGCAATGGACATAGTTCCTTTTGCGCGCATTCATCTAAGACCATTACAACTGTGCATGCTCAGTCAGTGGAATGGGGACTATACAGACTTGTCTCCGAGGATACAAGTAAATCAGAGGACCAGAGACTCACTCCGTTGGTGGCTGTCCCTGGACAACCTGTCACTAGGGATGACCTTCCGCAGACCAGAGTGGGTCATTGTCACGACCGACGCCAGTCTGATGGGCTGGGGCGCGGTCTGGGGATCCCTGAAAGCTCAGGGTCTTTGGTCTCGGGAAGAATCTCTTCTACCGATAAATATTCTGGAACTGAGAGCGATATTCAATGCTCTCAAGGCTTGGCCTCAGCTAGCGAGGGCCAAGTTCATACGGTTTCAATCAGACAACATGACAACTGTTGCGTACATCAACCATCAGGGGGGAACAAGGAGTTCCCTGGCGATGGAAGAAGTGACCAAAATCATTCAATGGGCGGAGTCTCACTCCTGCCACCTGTCTGCAATCCACATCCCAGGAGTGGAAAATTGGGAAGCGGATTTTCTGAGTCGTCAGACATTGCATCCGGGGGAGTGGGAACTCCATCCGGAAATCTTTGTCCAAATCACTCAACTGTGGGGCATTCCAGACATGGATCTGATGGCCTCTCGTCAGAACTGCAAAGTTCCTTGCTACGGGTCCAGATCCAGGGATCCCAAGGCGGCTCTAGTGGATGCACTAGTAGCACCTTGGACCTTCAAACTAGCTTATGTATTCCCGCCGTTTCCTCTCATCCCCAGGCTGGTAGCCAGGATCAATCAGGAGAGGGCGTCGGTGATCTTGATAGCTCCTGCGTGGCCACGCAGGACTTGGTATGCAGATCTGGTGAATATGTCATCGGCTCCACCATGGAAGCTACCTTTGAGACGAGACCTTCTTGTTCAGGGTCCGTTCGAACATCCGAATCTGGTCTCACTCCAGCTGACTGCTTGGAGATTGAACGCTTGATCTTATCGAAGCGAGGGTTCTCAGATTCTGTTATCGATACTCTTGTTCAGGCCAGAAAGCCTGTAACTAGAAAGATTTACCACAAAATTTGGAAAAAATATATCTGTTGGTGTGAATCTAAAGGATTCCCTTGGGACAAGGTTAAGATTCCTAAGATTCTATCCTTCCTTCAAGAAGGATTGGAAAAAGGATTATCTGCAAGTTCCCTGAAGGGACAGATTTCTGCCTTGTCTGTGTTACTTCACAAAAAGCTGGCAGCTGTGCCAGATGTTCAAGCCTTTGTTCAGGCTCTGGTTAGAATCAAGCCTGTTTACAAACCTTTGACTCCTCCTTGGAGTCTCAACTTAGTTCTTTCAGTTCTTCAGGGGGTTCCGTTTGAACCCTTACATTCCGTTGATATTAAGTTATTATCTTGGAAAGTTTTGTTTTTGGTTGCAATTTCTTCTGCTAGAAGAGTTTCAGAATTATCTGCTCTGCAGTGTTCTCCTCCTTATCTGGTGTTCCATGCAGATAAGGTGGTTTTACGTACTAAACCTGGTTTTCTTCCAAAAGTTGTTTCTAACAAAAACATTAACCAGGAGATTATCGTACCTTCTCTGTGCCCGAAACCAGTTTCAAAGAAGGAACGTTTGTTGCACAATTTGGATGTTGTTCGCGCTCTAAAATTCTATTTAGACGCTACAAAGGATTTTAGACAAACATCTTCCTTGTTTGTTGTTTATTCCGGTAAAAGGAGAGGTCAAAAAGCAACTTCTACCTCTCTCTCTTTTTGGATTAAAAGCATCATCAGATTGGCTTACGAGACTGCCGGACGGCAGCCTCCCGAAAGAATCACAGCTCATTCCACTAGGGCTGTGGCTTCCACATGGGCCTTCAAGAACGAGGCTTCTGTTGATCAGATATGTAGGGCAGCGACTTGGTCTTCACTGCACACTTTTACCAAATTTTACAAGTTTGATACTTTTGCTTCTTCTGAGGCTATTTTTGGGAGAAAGGTTTTGCAAGCCGTGGTGCCTTCCATCTAGGTGACCTGATTTGCTCCCTCCCATCATCCGTGTCCTAAAGCTTTGGTATTGGTTCCCACAAGTAAGGATGACGCCGTGGACCGGACACACCTATGTTGGAGAAAACAGAATTTATGTTTACCTGATAAATTACTTTCTCCAACGGTGTGTCCGGTCCACGGCCCGCCCGGGTTTTTTAATCAGGTCTGATAATTTATTTTCTTTAACTACAGTCACCACGGTATCATATGGTTTCTCCTATGCAAATATTCCTCCTTAACGTCGGTCGAATGACTGGGGTAGGCGGAGCCTAGGAGGGATCATGTGACCAGCTTTGCTGGGCTCTTTGCCATTTCCTGTTGGGGAGGAGAATATCCCACAAGTAAGGATGACGCCGTGGACCGGACACACCGTTGGAGAAAGTAATTTATCAGGTAAACATAAATTCTGTTATTTTACCTGCTGTATTTTCTGTGTCTAATATGCTGAATAATTAATTTAAATGTATTTTTTTCCCAGAGGCTTCAAGCAGAAATATCTATAAATGAGCACATTTTACCATCTTTTGTAACAAAAGCGCTCTCACTCTTAGAGACTGGACAGGAAGAAAACAGGTAATCAGAGTCAATACCTGCATGAGACATCCAATACATGTGTGTGTGTGTGAGCATCTGTGCTTCTGTGTGCATGTGTATATGCGTGTGTGAGTGTGTGTGTATGTGTCTGTGAGTGTGTGTGGGAGCGTGTGTGTATGTGTGTGTGAGCATCAGTGACGTGCAGTCACAGGAGGCAGGTGAGGCAGTGCCTCCCCTGGCCAATCTATGTAATTACAGCATTTATTTAAAATTAAAAAATAAAAAAATTAGAATTTCTCCAACATTGGTGTGTCCGGTCCACGGCGTCATCCTTACTTGTGGGATATTCTCTTCCCCAACAGGAAATGGCAAAGAGTCCCAGCAAAGCTGGTCACATGATCCCTCCTAGGCTCCGCCCACCCCAGTCATTCTCTTTGCCGTTGCACAGGCAACATCTCCACGGAGATAGTTAAGAGTTTTTTGGTGTTTAAATGTAGTTTTTATTCTTCTATCAAGTGTTTGTTATTTTAAAATAGTGCTGGTATGTACTATTTACTCTGAAACAGAAAAGGATGAAGATTTCTGTTTGTAAGAGGAAGATGATTTTAGCAGACAGTAACTAAAATCGGTTGCTGTTTCCACATAGGACTGTTGAGATGAAGTAACTTCAGTTGGGGGAAACATTTAGCAGACTTTTCTGCTTAAGGTATGACTAGCCATATTTCTAACAAGACTGTGTAATGCTGGAAGGCTGTCATTTCCCCTCATGGGGACCGGTAAGCCATTTTCTTAGTCAAAAACAAACAGAATAAAGGGCTTATTATGGGCTAAAAAACTGGTAGACATTTTTATGGGCTAAATCGATTGCTTTATTTGTGCATATTATTCAAATTTAGGCTAACAATTGACATTTATAATCTTGGGGAACGTTTATAAAACGGCAGGCACTGTATTGGACACCTTTTTCAGTCAGGGGGCCTTTCTAGTCATAGACTGAGCCTCATTTTCGCGCCATTAATGCGCAGTTGTTTTTTGAGAACAGGGCATGCAGATGCATGTGTGTGGATCTAAGAATCTCTGAAAAAGCTTTTAGAAGGCGTCATTTGGTATCGTATTCCCCTCAGGGCTTGGTTGGGTCTTAGCAAAGACTGTATCTGGGACTGTATAGGGGTTAAATTGAAAAACGGCTCCGGTTCCGTTATTTTAAGGGTTAAAGCTCTGAAATTTGGTGTGCAATACTTTTAAGGCTTTAAGACACTGTGGTGCTCTCACTCTTAGAGACTGGACAGGAAGAAAACAGGTAATCAGAGTCAATACCTGCATGAGACATCCAATACATGTGTGTGTGTGTGAGCATCTGTGCTTCTGTGTGCATGTGTATATGCGTGTGTGAGCGTGTGTGTATGTGTCTGTGAGTGTGTGTGGGAGCGTGTGTGTATGTGTGTGTGAGCATCAGTGACGTGCAGTCACAGGAGGCAGGTGAGGCAGTGCCTCCCCTGGCCAATCTATGTAATTACAGCATTTATTTAAAATTAAAAAATTAAAAAATTAGAATTTCTCCAACATTGGTGTGTACGGTCCACGGCGTCATCCTTACTTGTGGGATATTCTCTTCCCCAACAGGAAATGGCAAAGAGTCCCAGCAAAGCTGGTCACATGATCCCTCCTAGGCTCCGCCCACCCCAGTCATTCTCTTTGCCGTTGCACAGGCAACATCTCCACGGAGATAGTTAAGAGTTTTTTGGTGTTTAAATGTAGTTTTTATTCTTCTATCAAGTGTTTGTTATTTTAAAATAGTGCTGGTATGTACTATTTACTCTGAAACAGAAAAGGATGAAGATTTCTGTTTGTAAGAGGAAGATGATTTTAGCAGACAGTAACTAAAATCGGTTGCTGTTTCCACATAGGACTGTTGAGATGAAGTAACTTCAGTTGGGGGAAACAGTTAGCAGACTTTTCTGCTTAAGGTATGACTAGCCATATTTCTAACAAGACTGTGTAATGCTGGAAGGCTGTCATTTCCCCTCATGGGGACCGGTAAGCCATTTTCTTAGTCAAAAACAAACAGAATAAAGGGCTTATTATGGGCTAAAAAACTGGTAGACATTTTTATGGGCTAAATCGATTGCTTTATTTGTGCATATTATTCAAATTTAGGCTAACAATTGACATTTATAATCTTGGGGAACGTTTATAAAACGGCAGGCACTGTATTGGACACCTTTTTCAGTCAGGGGGCCTTTCTAGTCATAGACTGAGCCTTATTTTCGCGCCATTAATGCGCAGTTGTTTTTTGAGAACAGGGCATGCAGATGCATGTGTGTGGATCTAAGAATCTCTGAAAAAGCTTTTAGAAGGCGTCATTTGGTATCGTATTCCCCTCTGGGCTTGGTTGGGTCTTAGCAAAGACTGTATCTGGGACTGTATAGGGGTTAAATTGAAAAACTGCTCCGGTTCCGTTATTTTTAAGGGTTAAAGCTCTGTGCAATACTTTTAAGGCTTTAAGACACTGTGGTGAAAATTTGGTAATTTTTGAACAATTCCTTCATACTTTTTCACATATTCAGTAATAAAGTGTTTTCTGTTTGAAATTTAAAGTGACAGTAACGGTTTTATTTTAAAACGTTTTTTGTGCATTGTTGACAAGTTTAAGCCTGTTTAACATGTCTGTGCCTTCAGATAAGCTATGTTCTATATGTATGAAAGCCAATGTGTCTCCCCATTTAAATTTATGTGATAATTGTGCCATAGCGTCCAAACAAAGTAAGGACAGTACTGCCACAAATAATGATATTGCCCAAGATGATTCCTCAAATGAGGGGAGTAAACATGATACTACATCATCTCCTACTGTGTCTACACCAGTTTTGCCCATGCAGGAGGCCCCTAGTACATCTAGTGCGCCAATACTTATTACCATGCAACAATTAACGGGTGTAATGGATAACTCCATAGCAAATCTTTTATCCAAAATGCCTACTTATCAGAGAAAGCGCGATTGCTCTGTTTTAAACACTGAAGAGCAAGAGGACGCCGATGATAATTGTTCTGTCATACCCTCACACCAATCTGAAGGGGCCATGAGGGAGGTTTTGTCTGAGGGAGAAATTTCAGATTCAGGAAACATTTCTCATCAAGCTGAACCTGATGTTGTGACATTTAAATTTAAATTAGAACATCTCCGCGCACTGCTTAAGGAGGTGTTATCTACTCTGGATGATTGTGACAATTTGGTCATTCCAGAGAAATTATGCAAGATGGACAGGTTCCTAGAGGTTCCGGTGCCCCCCAACGCTTTTCCTATACCCAAGCGGGTGGCGGACATAGTAAATAAAGAGTGGGAAAAGCCCGGCATACCTTTTGTTCCTCCCCCTATATTTAAGAAATTATTTCCTATGGTCGACCCCAGAAAGGACTTATGGCAGACAGTCCCCAAGGTCGAGGGGGCAGTTTCTACTCTAAACAAACGCACTACTATTCCTATCGAAGATAGTTGTGCTTTCAAAGATCCTATGGATAAAAAATTGGAAGGTTTGCTTAAAAAGATTTTTGTACAGCAAGGCTACCTTCTACAACCAATTTCATGCATTGTTCCTGTCACTACGGCAGCGTGGTTCTGGTTCGAGGAACTAGAAAAGTCGCTCAGTAGAGAAACTCCATATGAGGAGGTTATGGACAGAGTTCACGCACTTAAATTGGCTAACTCTTTTATTTTAGATGCCGCTTTGCAATTAGCAAAATTAGCGGCGAAAAATTCAGGGTTTGCTATTGTGGCGCGCAGAGCGCTTTGGCTAAAGTCTTGGTCAGCGGATGTGTCATCCAAGACAAAATTACTTAACATTCCTTTCAAAGGTAAAACTTTATTTGGACCTGATTTGAAAGAGATTATTTCAGACATCACTGGGGGAAAGGGCCACGCCCTTCCACAGGATAGGTCTTTTAAGGCTAAAAATAAGCCTAATTTTCGTCCCTTTCGCAGAAATGGACCAGCCTCTAATTCTGCATCCTCTAAGCAAGAGGGTAATGCCTCACAACCCAAACCAGCCTGGAAACCAATGCAAGGCTGGAACAAGGGTAAGCAGGCCAAGAAGCCTGCCACTGCTAACAAGACAGCATGAAGGAGTAGCCCCCGATCCGGGACCGGATCTGGTGGGGGGCAGACTCTCTCTCTCTTTGCTCAGGCTTGGGCAAGAGATGTTCAGGATCCTTGGGCGCTAGAAATAGTTTCTCAAGGTTATCTCCTGGAATTCAAGGAACTACCCCCAAGGGGAAGGTTCCACAAGTCTCACTTATCCTCAAACCAAATAAAGAGACAGGCATTCTTACATTGTGTAGAAGAACTGTTAAAGATGGGAGTGATACACCCAGTTCCAATAAAGGAACAAGGAATGGGATTTTATTCCAATCTGTTCGTAGTTCCCAAAAAAGAGGGAACGTTCAGACCAGTTTTGGATTTGAAGATCCTAAACAAATTTCTCAGGGTACCATCGTTCAAAATGGAAACTATTCGAACGATTCTACCCACCATCCAGGAAAGTCAATTTATGACTACCGTGGATCTAAAGGATGCGTACCTACATATCCCTATCCACAAGGAACATCATCAGTTCCTAAGGTTCGCTTTTCTGGACAAACATTACCAGTTTGTGGCTCTTCCATTCGGATTAGCCACTGCTCCAAGGATTTTCACAAAGGTGCTAGGGTCCCTTCTAGCGGTTCTAAGACCAAGGGGCATTGCAGTAGTACCTTACTTGGACGACATTCTAATACAAGCGTCGTCCCTGTCAAAGGCAAAGGCTCATACGGACATCGTTCTAGCCTTTCTCACATCTCACGGATGGAAGGTGAACAAAGAAAAGAGTTCTCTGTCCCCGTCAACAAGAGTTCCCTTCTTGGGAACAATAATAGATTCCTTAGAAATGAGGATTTTTCTGACAGAGGTCAGAAAATCAAAACTTCTAAGCTCTTGTCAAGTGCTTCATTCTGTTCCTCGTCCTTCCATAGCGCAGTGCATGGAAGTAATAGGATTGATGGTTGCAACAATGGACATAGTTCCTTTTGCACGAATTCATCTAAGACCATTACAACTGTGCATGCTCAAACAGTGGAATGGGGATTATACAGACTTGTCTCCAATGATTCAAGTAGATCAAAAGACCAGAGATTCACTCCGTTGGTGGCTGACCCTGGACCATCTGTCCCAGGGAATGAGCTTCCACAGGCCAGAGTGGGTCATTGTCACGACCGACGCCAGTCTAGTGGGCTGGGGTGCGGTCTGGGAATCCCTGAAAGCTCAGGGTCTATGGTCTCGGGAAGAGTCTCTTCTCCCGATAAACATTCTGGAACTGAGAGCGATATTCAATGCTCTCAGAGCTTGGCCTCAACTAGCAAAGGCCAAATTCATAAGGTTCCAATCAGACAACATGACGACTGTTGCTTATATCAATCATCAAGGGGGAACAAAGAGTTCCCTGGCGATGAAAGAAGTGACCAAAATAATTCAATGGGCGGAGGATCACTCCTGCCACTTGTCTGCGATCCACATCCCAGGAGTGGAAAATTGGGAAGCGGATTTTCTGAGTCGTCAGACATTTCATCCGGGGAAGTGGGAACTCCATCCGGAAATCTTTGCCCAAATAACTCAATTATGGGGCATTCCAGACATGGATCTGATGGCGTCTCGTCAGAACTTCAAGGTTCCTTGCTACGGGTCCAGATCCAGGGATCCCAAGGCGACTCTAGTAGATGCACTAGTAGCACCTTGGACTTTCAACCTAGCTTACGTATTCCCACCGTTTCCTCTCATTCCCAGGCTGGTAGCCAGGATCAATCAGGAGAGGGCCTCGGTGATCTTGATAGCTCCTGCGTGTCCACGCAGGACTTGGTATGCAGACCTGGTGAATATGTCATCGGCTCCACCATGGAAGCTACCTTTGAGACAGGACCTTCTTGTTCAAGGTCCATTCGAACACCCAAATCTGGTCTCCCTCCAACTGACGGCTTGGAGATTGAACGCTTGATTCTATCAAAGTGTGGGTTTTCAGATTCGGTGATAGATACTCTGGTTCAGGCCAGAAAACCTGTAACTAGAAAAATTTACCATAAAATATGGAAAAAATATATCTGTTGGTGTGAATCCAAAGGATTCCCATGGAATAAGATAAAAATTCCTAAGATTCTCTCCTTTCTTCAAGAAGGTTTGGAGAAAGGATTATCTGCAAGTTCCCTAAAGGGACAGATCTCTGCTTTATCTGTCTTACTACACAAAAGACTGGCAGCTGTGCCAGATGTTCAAGCATTTGTTCAGGCTCTGGTTAGGATCAAGCCTGTTTACAGACCTTTGACTCCTCCCTGGAGTCTAAATCTAGTTCTTTCAGTTCTTCAAGGGGTTCCGTTTGAACCCTTACATTCCATAGATATTAAGTTACTATCTTGGAAAGTTTTGTTTTTGGTTGCAATTTCTTCTGCTAGAAGAGTTTCAGAGTTATCTGCTCTGCAGTGTTCTCCTCCTTATCTGGTGTTCCATGCAGATAAGGTGGTTTTGCGTACTAAGCCTGGTTTTCTTCCTAAAGTTGTTTCTAACAAAAATATTAACCAGGAGATAGTTGTACCTTCTTTGTGTCCGAATCCAGTTTCAAAGAAGGAACGTTTGTTACACAATTTGGACGTTGTCCGTGCTCTAAAGTTCTATTTAGAGGCTACTAAAGATTTCAGACAAACATCTTCCTTGTTTGTTGTTTATTCTGGTAAAAGGAGAGGTCAAAAAGCGACTTCTACCTCTCTTTCCTTTTGGCTTAAAAGCATCATCCGATTGGCTTATGAGACTGCCGGACGGCAGCCTCCTGAAAGAATCACAGCTCACTCCACTAGGGCTGTGGCTTCCACATGGGCCTTCAAGAACGAGGCTTCTGTTGACCAGATATGTAAGGCAGCGACTTGGTCTTCACTGCACACTTTTGCCAAATTTTACAAATTTGATACTTTTGCTTCTTCGGAGGCTATTTTTGGGAGAAAGGTTTTGCAAGCTGTGGTTCCTTCCGTTTAGGTGACCTGATTTGCTCCCTCCCTTCATCCGTGTCCTAAAGCTTTGGTATTGGTTCCCACAAGTAAGGATGACGCCGTGGACCGGACACACCAATGTTGGAGAAAACAGAATTTATGCTTACCTGATAAATTACTTTCTCCAACGGTGTGTCCGGTCCACGACCCGCCCTGGTTTTTTAATCAGGTCTGATGAATTATTTTCTCTAACTACAGTCACCACGGTATCATATGGTTTCTCCTATATATATTTCCTCCTGTCCGTCGGTCGAATGACTGGGGTGGGCGGAGCCTAGGAGGGATCATGTGACCAGCTTTGCTGGGACTCTTTGCTATTTCCTGTTGGGGAAGAGAATATCCCACAAGTAAGGATGACGCCGTGGACCGGACACACCGTTGGAGAAAGTAATTTATCAGGTAAGCATAAATTCTGGTTTGTTTTTTTTTCATATTTTTTTTTTTTATAAAATAAGGTGACCCCCCCACCCCTCCACCAAATTGTCAACACTGTAAATTTTATTAAAACCGACCGTAATATACTTATTACATCAATACATTCATATTGCGCAAGACAAGGACAGCCGGCTGTCCTTGTCTTGCGCAATATGAATGCATTGACTACTGTGGAAGTGTATGGGACGCTGAGAGACTGCCACCAAGAGGAGAAAAGGTGCTAATGCAGTGCTCTCCAATGCGCCCCATACGCTTCCACAGGAGGCTAGCCTCCGTCCTGGCCGCCTCTCAGTCTCACTACTAGTCTGACTCACTCTCAGCCAATCAGATTCAGAATTCAGAACTCATCTGAATCTGACTGGGGCTGGCTGTCTCTGAGTGAGTGCCGGGCGGGAATGAAATAGATCCTTCCGCGTGCGGTCACGTGTCAGAGCAGCTCAACGGCGCAGAGAGTCAGACGTGGTGGGTGTCAGTCGAGTCTGCTCTCTCTTACTACTACACTAGTACAACAGTACTGAACGAAGTCAGTCAGCAACCGGAGCGTAGAACTTGAAGACTACTTCTTGTTGTTATCTATATTTGGCAATTGGCGCATCTTTTAGGTAGGTGTCAGTGGCGGTGGCGGGCCTCAGCCTGGCGGCAGTGTGAGACAGAGACAGACTGTCTGTAGTAGTTCTATTTAGTAGTACGCGTACTTTACTTGTAATGTAAGTTACAGTAAGTTGACTGTTCTGGTGTTGTTGTTGTGTTCGATTGTGTTGTTAACAGACTACTGTTGATGACTTAAAAAAACAGGCGCTACAGCTTTTATAGTGACTGAGCCTGCTGGGGCCCTGGGCCAATCTTTTATTTTAGGCGGCACTAAGTTGAAGTTAGATAACTTGAGTTGAAGTTGAACTTGATAATTTATTACAACGAACTTGCAGCCTCGATGCCAAAATAGTCAAGTCACTCACTTCCCTTGACTATAGAGGTAGCGAGGCTGCAAGTTCGTTGTAATAAATGTATATCAAGTTCAACTTCAACTCAAGTTATATAACTTCAACTTAGTGCCACTGCCGCCTAAAATAAAAGATTGGCCCAGGGCCCCAGCAGGCTCAGTCACACGACAAGGAAGTTGGTTTCTTATTCAAGCTGTTTCTTATTCGTGAAATTCTGTTTCTTATTCATGGAAGTTGGTTTCTTATTCAATTTTTTTGTCAGACTGCTTTAAATTTACTTTAAAATAAAAACATAGGTTTTATTAAAATAATAATATGATTCATATAATGTAGTTACACAGAGGTGGAATCTCTTTATATAACAATTAGATATACAAACTTGAAAAAAGGGCATACGTTGGCACCACTACAAATATTACTATTTTGAATAAATAACATATATTTTCAAAGGGTTAATAACCATTGGGCCACTGATTTCACTATGAATATATACAGGGTAGGTAGATCCCCCTCCATGCCATGCAATTGTTTTTAGCCTGGCCCAATGGTGTTTTTGACACAGAAATTGATGCCAACCCTGGCATAGGTGCTCTAAGTCTCATTTTTGAATAAGTAACATATATTTTCAAAGGGTTAATAACCATTGGGCCACTGATTTTCACTATGAATATATACAGGGTAGATCCCCCTCCATGCCATGCTATTGTTTTTAGCCTTGCCCAATGGTTATTAACCCTTTGAAAATATCTGTTACTTATTCAAAAATGAGAATTATGTCACCTATGCCAGGGTTGGCATCAATTTCTGTGCCCAAAACACCATTGGGCCAGGCTAAAAACAATTGCATGTCATGGAGGGAGATCTAACCTGTATATATTTATATTGAAATCAGTGGCCCAATGGTTATTAACCCTTTGAAAATATCTGTTACTTATTCAAAAATGAGAATTGTGTTACCTATGCCAGTGTTGGCATCAATTTCTGTGCCCAAAACACAATTGGGTCAGGCTAAAAACAATTGCATGTCATGGAAGGGGATCTGCCCTGTATATATTCATAGTGAAATCAGTGGCCCAATGGTTATTAACCCTTTGAAAGTATCTGTTACTTATTAAAAAATGAGAATTCTGTTATCTATGGCAGGGTTGCCATCAATTTCTGTGCCAAAAACACTATTGGGCAAGGCTAAAAACAATTGCATGGCATGGAGATGGATCTACCCTGTATATATTCATAGTGAAATCAGTGTCCCAATGGTTATTAACCCTTTGAAAATATCTGTTACTTATTCAAAAATGAGAATTATGTTATCTATGCCAGTGTTGGCATCAATTTCTGTGCCCAAAACACCATTGGGCCAGGCTAAAAACAATTGTAATATGTTTTCTTTCATGATTTAGAAAGAGCATGCAATTTTAAATAACTTTCCAATTTACATCTAATATCTGATTTTTTTTTTCATTCTTTAAATATCCTTTGTTGAAAAGCATATCTAAATATGCTCAGAAGCCACTGAGCATATTTAGATATGAATTTCAACAAAGGATATCTGGTTTTCTTCATTCTTTTGATATCCTTTGTTGAAAAGCATATCTAAATATGCTCGGTGGCTACTGAGCATATTTAGATATGATTTTAAGCAAAGGATATCTGGTTTTCTTCATTCTTTTTATATCCTTTGTTGAAAAGCATATCTAAATATGCTCAGTAGCTACTGAGCATATTTAGATATGAATTTCAACAAAGGATATCAAAATAATGAAGGAAATCAGATATCCTTTGTTGAAATTCATATCTAAATATGCTCAGTAGCCACTGAGCATATTTAGATATGCTTTTCAACAAAGGATATAAAAAGAATGAAGAAAACCAGATATCCTTTGTTGAAAATCATATCTAAATATGCTCAGTAGATACTGAATGGTGGCTGCATATAGATATTGGCTCGCCCATGTGCAATTGCTATTTCTTCAACAAAGGATATCTAAAGAATGAAGGCGTATCCGATACCTAGACACTGCCTCACCAGCCTCTGAAGTCACCGCACATCACTGGTGAGCATGTGTGTGAGCGTGTGTGTATGTGTGTGTGAGCGTGTGTGTATGTGTGTGTGAGCATCTGTGCTTCTGTGTGCATGTCTGTATGTGTGTGTTCATGGATGTGCATGAGCATGTCCGAGTGTGTGCGTCCGTGTGTGCACACGTGTGTGTAGGCATGTCCCCGTCTGTTCATGTGTGTGTGTGAGCATGTCCGTGTGTGTGTGTTTTTCATGGGTGTGTGTGAGCATCTGTGTATTCATGGGTGTGTGTGAGCATGTCACTCTGTGTGCCTCCAAGTCTTCATAGGTGTGTGAGCATGCTGCGTGTGTGCGTTTGTGTAAGCATGCCAGTTTGTATGTGTGTGGTAGCATGTGTGCGTATGTGTGTGTGAGCATCTGTGCTTGTGTGAGCATGTGTGTGTGAGTATGTGTGTATGTGCGTGTGGGAGTATGTGTGTGTGAGCGTGCGTGTATGTGTGTGTGAGCATCTGTGCTTCTGTGTGTATGCATGTGTTAGCATGTGTGTGAGTATGTGTGTATGTCTGTGTGTGTATGCATGTGTTAGCATGTGTGTGAGTATGTGTGTATGTCTGTGAGTGTGTGTATGCGTGTGAGTATGTGTGTATGTGTGTGTGAGCATGTGTATGCGTGTGAGTATGTGTGTGTGAGCATGTGTGTATTTGTGTGTGAGCATCTGTGCTTCTGTGTGAGTATGTGTGTATGCGTGTGTGAGCATGTGTGTGCAAGCGTGTGTGTATTTGTGTGTGAGCTTCTGTGTGTGTGAGCATGTGTGTATGCGTGTGTGAGCATGTGTGTATGTGTGAGCATTTGTGTGTTAGCATGTGTGTATGCGTGTGTGAGCATGTCCGCGTGTGTGCATCGGTGTCTTCATTGGTGTGTGTGAGCATGTCCGCATGTGTGTGTCTGTGTGTTCATGGGAGTGTGTGCATGCCTGTGTGTGTCCGTGTGTTCATCAGTATGTGTGAGCATGTCTGCGTGTGTGCATGTGTGGTCATGTCCGCGTGTGTGTGTCCGTGTCTTCATGGCTGTGTGTGGGCATGTCCGCATATGTGTGTTTTCATCGGTGTGTGTGTGAGCATCTGTGTATTCATAGTTGTGTGTGAGCATCTCCACCTGTGTGCCTCCAAGTCTTCATGGGTGTGTGAGCATGCTGTGTGTGTGTTTGTGTGAGCATGCCAGTTTGTGTTCGTCTGTGTGTTCATGGGTGTGTGTGGGAATGTGTACGTGTATGCGTCCCTGTCTTCATGGATGTGTGTGGGAGAGCATGTCCGTGTGTGTGTATGTGCATGTCTGTGTGCATGCGCGTGCGCGTTCTTGTCTTCATGGGTGTATGTGAGCATGTCTGTGTGTGCATGCGTGTGTGTGCCTCCGTGTCTTCATGGGTGTGTGCATGTCTGCATGTGTGAGCATATCCGCGTGTGTGCATCCATGTCTTCATGGGTGTGTGTGAGCATGTCTGCATCTGTGTCTTCATGGGTGTGAGCATGCCTGCTCTTGTGTGTCCTGAGCGGAACCCTGTTCTTTGAAACCACAAACCATTAAAATAGGTTGAACGTGTAGGAAAATCGGATCTCCTTTTTTATCACTTTCTGTACACACACACGCTTCTTTATATTATTTCTTTCTCTATACCAAAGCCCAGTACTTAGAGAGAACAATTGAAAATGAACATTGTATTACTTATCTTTACTAACCCCCACTACAGACTGTCTAGGGCCTGCTACACTACACATTGTCTAGGGCCTGCTACACTACACATTGTCTAGGGCCTGCTACACTACACATTGTCTAGGGCCTGCTACACTACACACTGTCTAGGGCCTGCTACACTACACATTGTCTAGGGCCTGCTACACTACACATTGTCTAGGGCCTGCTACACTACACACTGTCTAGGGCCTGCTACACTACACACTGTCTAGGGCCTGCTACACTACACACTGTCTAGGGCCTGCTACACTACACACTGTCTAGGGCCTGCTACACTACACACTGTCTAGGGCCTGCTACACTACACACTGTCTAGGGCCTGCTACACTACACACTGTCTAGGGCCTGATACACTACACACTGTCTAGGGCCTGCTACACTACACACTGTCTAGGGCCTGCTACACTACACACTGTCTAGGGCCTGCTACACTACACACTGTCTAGGGCCTGCTACACTACACATTGTCTAGGGCCTGCTACACTACACACTGTCTAGGGCCTGCTACACTACACACTGTCTAGGGCCTGCTACACTGCCCATTGTCTAAGGCCTGCTACACTACACACTGTCTAGGGCCTGCTACACTACACACTGTCTAGGGCCTGCTACACTACACATTGTCTAGGGCCTGCTACACTACACACTGTCTAGGGCCTGCTACACTACACACTGTCTAGGGCCTGCTACACTACACATTGTCTAGAGCCTGCTACACTACACATTGTCTAGAGCCTGCTACACTACACATTGTCTAGGGCCTGCTACACTACACATTGTCTAGGGCCTGCTACACTACACATTGTCTAGGGCCTGCTACACTACACACTGTCTAGGGCCTGCTACACTACACATTGTCTAGAGCCTGCTATACTACACATTGTCTAGGGCCTGCTACACTACACATTGTCTAGGGCCTGCTACACTACACGTTGTCTAGGGCCTGCTACACTACACGTTGTCTAGGACCTCCTACACTACACATTGTCTAGGGCCTGCTACACTACACATTGTCTAGGGCCTGCTACACTACACATTGTCTAGGGCCTGCTACACTACACATTGTCTAGGGCCTGCTACACTACACATTGTCTAGGACCTCCTACACTACACATTGTCTAGGGCCTGCTACACTACACATTGTCTAGGACCTGTGTTTTGTTACAAGAGTGATGTGCTAATAATTATAAATATTGTTCTTCTGCAGAAAAGAGTTTGTTTTAAAGCTCACTGCCTTAAAAGAGAAATGGCAAAGTGTGATCTGGCTGGTTCAGCAGAGAAAGCGAGAAGTAAACAGTGTCTTGAAACAGTGGCGATATTTCACGCTAGCGAAGGAACAGCTGGGTAAAGAGCTGGAGGGTCTACACACAACTGTGATTGGCATAAACAGTGACAAATGCCGCAGCCTTTCCCAGACTAGAAAGCTCCTGTACGATTGCAAGGTAAGTAGCAATATGTCTCATCTCCCTAGCCCTAGCTGTCTCATCTCCCTAACTGTCTTATATCCCTAGCCCTAGCTGTCTCATCTCCCTAACTGTCTCATCTCCCTACCTTAGCTATCTCAAATTCCTAGCCCTAACTGTCTCATCTCCCTAGCCCTAGCTGTCTCATCTTCCTAACTGTCTCATCTCCCTACCTTAGCTATCTCATATCCCTAGCTGTCTCATCTCCCTAACTGTCTCATCTCCCTAAATTAGCTATCTCATATCCCTAACTGTCTCATCTCCCTAACTGTCTCATCTCCCTACCTTACCTATCTCATATCCCTAGCCCTAGCTGTCTCATCTCCCTAGCCCTAGCTGTCTCATCTCCCTACCTTAGCTATCTCATATCCTTAGCTGTCTCATCTCCCTACCTTAGCTATCTCATATCCTTAGCTGTCTCATCTCCCTACCTTAGGTATCTCATAGCCCTAGCTGTCTCATATCCCTAACTGTCTCATCTCCCTACCCTAACTGTCTCATCTCCCTACCCTAGCTATCTCTCCCTAGCTGTCTCATCTCCCTAGCCCTAGCTTTCTCATCTCCCTACCGTAGCTGTCTCATCTCCCTACCCTAACTGTCTCATCTCCCTACCCTAACTGTCTCATCTCCCTAGCCTGAGCTGTCTCATCTCCCTAGCTGTCTCATCTCCCTTCCCTTAACTGTCTCATCTCCCTACCCTAGCTGTCTCATCTCCATACCCTAGCTGTCTCATCTCCCTTCCCTTAACTGTCTCATCTCCCTTCCCTTAACTGTCTCATCTCCCTACCCTAGCTGTCTCATCGCCCTAGCTGTCTCATCTCCCTTCCCTTAACTGTCTCATCTCCCTAGCCCTAGCAGTCTCATCTCCCTAGCCCTAGCAGTCTCATCTCCCTAGCCCTAGCTGTCTCATCTCCCTACCCTAGCTGTCTCATCTCCCTACCCTAGCTGTCTCATCTCCCTAGGCCTAGCTGTCTCATCTCCCTAGGCCTAGCTGTCTCATCTCACTTGCTGTCTCGTCTCCCTAGCTGTCTCGTCGCCCTAGCTGTCTCATCTCCCTAGCCCTAACTGTCTCATCTGCCTAGCCCTAGCTGTCTCATCTCCCTAGCCCTAGCTGTCTCATCTCCCTACACTGCCTCCTCTCCCTAGCTGCCTCGTCTCCCTAGCTGCCTCGTCTCCCTAGCTGTCTCGTCTACCTAGCCCTAGCTGTCTCATCTCCCTAGCCCTAACTGTCTCATCTGCCTAACCCTAGCTGTCTCATCTCCCTAGCCCTAGCTGTCTCCTCTCCCTAGCCCTAGCTGTCTCATATCCCTACCCTAGCTGTCTCATCTCCCTAGCCCTAACTGTCTCATCTGCCTAGCCCTAACTGTCTCATCTGCCTAGCCCTAACTGCCTCATCTCCCTAATCCTAGCTGTCTCATCTCCCTAGCCCTAGCTGTCTCATCTCCCTACCCTGTCTCCTCTCCCTAGCCCTAGCTGTCTCATCTCCCTAGCTGTCTCATCTCCCTACCCTAGCTGTCTCATCGCCCTAGCTGTCTCATCTCCCTAGCCCTAGCTGTCTCATCTCCCTACACTGTCTCCTCTCCCTAGCCCTAGCTGTCTCATGTCCCTACCCCTAACTGTCTCATCTCCCTAGCCCTAACTGTCTAATCTGCCTAGACCTAACTGTCTCATCTCCTTAATCCTAGCTGTCTCATCTCCCTAGCTGTCTCATCTCCCTACCCTAGCTATCTCATCTCCCTACCCTAGCTGTCTCATCGCCCTAGCTGTCTCATCTCTTTACCCTAGCTGTCTCATCTCCCTAGCCCTAGCTGTCTCATCTCCCTAGCCCTAGCTGTCTCATCTCCCTACCCTGTCTCCTCTCCCTAGCCCTAGCTGTCTCATCTCCCTAGCTGTCTCATCTCCCTACCCTAGCTGTCTCATCTCCCTACCCTAGCTGTCTCATCTCCCTAGCCCTAGCTGTCTCATCTCCCTAGCCCTAGCTGTCTCATCTCCCTAGCCCTAGCTGTCTCATCTCCCTAACCCTAGCTGTCTCATCTCCCTAGCCCTAGCTGTCTCATCTTCCTAGTCCTAGTTGTCTCCTCTTCCTAGTCCTAGTTGTCTCCTCTCCTTAGCCCTAGTTGTCTCCTCTCCCTACCCTAACTGTCTCATATCCCAACCCTAACTGTCTCATATCCCTACCCTAACTGTCTCCTCTCCCTACCCTAACTGTCTCATATCCCTACCCTAACTGTCTCCTCTCCCTACCCTAACTGTCTCATATCCCTACCCTAACTGTCTCCTCTCCCTACCCTAACTGTCTCATATCCCTACCCTAACTGTCTCCTCTCCCTACCCTAACTGTCTCCTCTCCCTACCCTAACTGTCTCATATCCCTACCCTAACTGTCTCATATCCCTACCCTAACTGTCTCATCTCCCTACCCTAACTGTCTCATCTCCCTACCCTAACTGTCTCATCTCCCTACCCTAACTGTCTCATCTCCCTACCCTAACTGTCTCATCTCCCTACCCTAACTGTCTCATCTCCCTACCCTAACTGTCTCATCTCCCTACCCTAACTGTCTCATCTCCCTACCCTAACTGTCTCATATCCCTACCCTAACTGTCTCATATCCCTACCCTAACTGTCTCATCTCCCTACCCTAACTGTCTCATCTCCCTACCCTAACTGTCTCATATCCCTACCCTAACTGTCTCATCTCCCTACCCTAACTGTCTCATCTCCCTACCCTAACTGTCTCATCTCCCTACCCTAACTGTCTCCTCTCCCTACCCTAACTGTCTCCTCTCCCTACCCTAACTGTCTCATCTCCCTACCCTAACTGTCTCATCTCCCTACCCTAGCTGTCTCTTCTTCGTAGCTCTAGCTGTCTCTCCTCCCTTGGCAACCTCTTTTCTATTTGCCCTGTTTGTCTCTCCCCAATACATGGCATTTCTCTCAGGCTGGCTGGCTCACCGTTTCCGCTGCCTCTTACTGTAGGTGATGCTTGTGCGGTAATGTTAGACATTGCTGTATGTTTTACAGTAACCTTCTTTGTCATATCCAGGTTAAAGACATCACCATTCCCATATACGTGACTATAGGGAGCTGTTACACAAAGCTATCATTTTCATGGCATCTATAATTACCTTTTTCTGGGCTTCACTAAATTTGTTCTTTTCATCTTTCCCTTTTTTATGTGTTTGACACAATTAGCTTGTTCTGTAATCGCACGTTGTTACCCTCAGGGTGAGTAACCGCAGTCTGTATTCTCTCTAGGACAAGGACCTGCTCTTCAAGAGGTGGCAAACCAGTTACTGCGCCGTGGTGGGTACCTGCCAGGACCTGCTGGGTATTGCTGATGTCAACACTAAGAGTATTCTGCAAAGAGATGTGACGCGGCTGCAGGAGCTGTGGGATAAAGTGCAGCTGCAGTTACAAGCTGGCAGTACACAGATAACCTCTACCGTTCAGGTTTGTATTGCTCAGTTTATCTGGTGATCATACTGTCTGTAATAGCAGGAAGAAGAGAGAGCGAGAGAGACCGTCCTAATACAGCAAGCACTTCTGTTGTATGGCTCATAGTCACACATTACTGGGCTACCAAACCCTAGTTATACGGCTCATAGTCACACATTACTGGGCTACCAAACCCTAGTTATACGGCTCATAGTCACACAGTACTGGGCTACTAAACCCTAGTTATACGGCTCATAGTCACACATTACTGGGCTACTAAACCCTAGTTATACGGCTCATAGTCACACAGTACTGGGCTACTAAACCCTAGTTGTACGGCTCATAGTCACACATTACTGGGCTACCAAACCCTAGTTATACGGCTCATAGTCACACATTACTGGGCTACCAAACCCTAGTTATACGGCTCATAGTCACACATTACTGGGCTACCAAACCCTAGTTATACGGCTCATAGTCACACATGACTGGGCTACCAAACACTAGTTATACGGCTCATAGTCACACAGTACTGGGCTACCAAACCCTAGTTATACGGCTCATAGTCACACATTACTGGGCTACCAAACCCTAGTTATACGGCTCATAGTCACACATTACTGGGCTACCAAACCCTAGTTATACGGCTCATAGTCACACATTACTGGGCTACTAAACCCTAGTTATACGGCTCATAGTCAGACAGTACTGGGCTACTGAACCCTAGTTATACGGCTCATAGTCACACATTACTGGGCTACCAAACACTAGTTATACGGCTCATAGTCACACAGTACTGGGCTACTAAACCCTAGTTGTACGGCTTATAGTCACACAGTACTGGGCTACCAAACCCTAGTTGTACGGCTCATAGTCACACAGTACTGGGCTACCAAACCCTAGTTGTACGGCTCATAGTCACACAGTACTGGGCTACTAAACCCTAGTTATACGGCTCATAGTCACACATTACTGGGCTACTAAACCCTAGTTATACGGCTCATAGTCACACATTACTGGGCTACCAAACCCTAGTTATACGGCTCATAGTCACACATTACTGGGCTACCAAACCCTAGTTATACGGCTCATAGTCACACATTACTGGGCTACTAAACCCTAGTTATACGGCTCATAGTCACACATTACTGGGCTACTAAACCCTAGTTATACGGCTCATAGTCACACATTACTGGGCTACCAAACCCTAGTTATACGGCTCATAGTCACACATTACTGGGCTACCAAACCCTAGTTATACGGCTCATAGTCACACAGTACTGGGCTACTAAACCCTAGTTATACGGCTCATAGTCACACATTACTGGGCTACCAAACACTAGTTATACGGCTCATAGTCACACATTACTGGGCTACTAAACCCTAGTTATACGGCTCATAGTCACACATTACTGGGCTACCAAACACTAGTTGTACGGCTCATAGTCACACAGTACTGGGCTACTAAACCCTAGTTATACGGCTCATAGTCACACATTACTGGGCTACTAAACCCTAGTTATACGGCTCATAGTCACACATTACTGGGCTACCAAACACTAGTTATACGGCTCATAGTCACACATTACTGGGCTACTAAACCCTAGTTATACGGCTCATAGTCACACAGTACTGGGCTACTAAACCCTAGTTATACGGCTCATAGTCACACATTACTGGGCTACCAAACACTAGTTATACGGCTCATAGTCACACATTACTGGGCTACTAAACCCTAGTTATACGGCTCATAGTCACACATTACTGGGCTACCAAACACTAGTTGTACGGCTCATAGTCACACAGTACTGGGCTACTAAACCCTAGTTATACGGCTCATAGTCACACATTACTGGGCTACCAAACACTAGTTGTACGGCTCATAGTCACACAATACTGGGCTACTAAACCCTAGTTATACGGCTCATAGTCACACATTACTGGGCTACCAAACACTAGTTGTACGGCTCATAGTCACACAGTACTGGGCTACCAAACCCTAGTTATACGGCTCATAGTCACACATTACTGGGCTACCAAACACTAGTTGTACGGCTCATAGTCACACATTACTGGACTACCAAACACTAGTTATACGGCTCATAGTCACACATTACTGGGCTACCAAACCCTAGTTATACGGCTCATAGTCGCACATTACTGGGCTACTAAACCCTAGTTATACGGCTCATAGTCACACAGTACTGGGCTACTAAACCCTAGTTGTACGGCTCATAGTCAAACATTACTGGGCTACCAAACCCTTGTTGTATGGCTCATAGTCACACAGTACTGGGCTACTAAACCCTAGTTGTACGGCTCATAGTCACACAGTACTGGGCTACCAAACCCTAGTTGTACGGCTCATAGTCACACAGTACTGGGCTACCAAACCCTAGTTATACGGCTCATAGTCACACATTACTGGGCTACCAAACACTAGTTGTACGGCTCATAGTCACACATTACTGGACTACCAAACACTAGTTATACGGCTCATAGTCACACATTACTGGGCTACCAAACCCTAGTTATACGGCTCATAGTCGCACATTACTGGGCTACTAAACCCTAGTTATACGGCTCATAGTCACACAGTACTGGGCTACTAAACCCTAGTTGTACGGCTCATAGTCAAACATTACTGGGCTACCAAACCCTTGTTGTATGGCTCATAGTCACACAGTACTGGGCTACTAAACCCTAGTTGTACGGCTCATAGTCACACAGTACTGGGCTACCAAACCCTAGTTGTACGGCTCATAGTCACACAGTACTGGGCTACTAAACCCTAGTTGTACGGCTCATAGTCACACAGTACTGGGCTACTAAACCCTAGTTGTACGGCTCATAGTCGCACAGTAGTGAGCTACTAAAACCTAGTTGTACGGCTTATAGTCACACAGTACTGGGCTACCAAACCCTAGTTGTACAGATCATAGTCACACAGTACTGGGTCAGCAAATCCTAGTTGTACGGCTCATAGTCACACATTACTGGGCTACCAAACCCTAGTTATACGGCTCATAGTCACACAGTACTGGGCTACTAAACCCTAGTTATACGGCTCATAGTCACACAGTACTGGGCTACCAAACCCTAGTTATACGGCTCATAGTCACACATTACTGGGCTACCAAACACTAGTTATACGGCTCATAGTCACACATTACTGGGCTACCAAACCCTAGTTATACGGCTCATAGTCACACATTACTGGGCTACTAAACCCTAGTTATACGGCTCATAGTCACACAGTACTGGGCTACTAAACCCTAGTTGTACGGCTCATAGTCAAACATTACTGGGCTACCAAACCCTTGTTGTATGGCTCATAGTCACACAGTACTAGGCTACTAAACCCTAGTTGTACGGCTCATAGTCACACAGTACTGGGCTACTAAACCCTAGTTGTACGGCTCATAGTCACATAGTACTGGGCTACTAAACCCTAGTTGTACGGCTCATAGTCACACAGTACTGGGCTACCAAACCCTAGTTGTACGGCTCATAGTCACAAAGTACTGGGCTACTAAACCCTAGTTGTACGGCTCATAGTTACACAGTACTGGGCTACTAAACCCTAGTTGTACGGCTCATAGTCACACAGTAGTGAGCTACTAAAACCTAGTTGTACGGCTCATAGTCACACAGTACTGGGCTACCAAACCCTAATTGTACGGCTTATAGTCACACAGTACTGGGCTACCAAACCCTAGTTGTACGGCTCATAGTCACACATTACTGGGCTACCAAACCCTAGTTGTATGGCTCATAGTCTCACAGTACTGGGCTACTAAACCCTAGTTGTACGGCTCATAGTCACACAGTACTGGGCTACCAAACCCTAGTTGTACGGCTCATAGTCACACATTACTGGGCTACCAAACCCTAGTTGTACGGCTCATAGTCACACATTACTGGGCTACCAAACCCTAGTTGTACGGCTCATAGTCACACAGTACTGTGCTACTAAACCCTAGTTGTACGGCTCATAGTCACACAGTACTGGGCTACTAAACCCTAGTTGTACGGCTCATAGTCACACAGTACTGGGCTACTAAAACCTAGTTGTACGCCTTATAGTCACACAGTACTGGGCTACCAAACCCTAGTTGTACGGATCATAGTCACAAAGTACTGGGCTACTAAACCCTAGTTGTACAGATCATAGTCACACAGTACTGGGTCAGCAAATCCTAGTTGTACGGCTCATAGTCACACATTACTGGGCTACCAAACCCTAGTTGTACGGCTCATAGTCACACAGTACTGGGCTACTAAACCCTAGTTATGCGGCTCATAGTCACACAGTACTGGGTCAGCAAATCCTAGTTGTACGGCTCATAGTCACACATTACTGGGCTACCAAACCCTAGTTGTACGGCTCATAGTCACACAGTACTGGGCTACTAAACCCTAGTTATGCGGCTCATAGTCACACAGTACTGGGCTACCAAACCCTAGTTATACAGCTTATAGTCACACAGTACTGGGCTACCAAACCCTAGTTGTACGGCTTATAGTGACACAGTACTGGGCTACCAAACCCTAGTTGTACGGCTCATAGTCACACAGTACTGGGCTACCAAACCCTAGTTGTACGGCTCATAGTCACACAGTACTGGGCTACCAAACCCTAGTTGTACGGCTCATAGTCACACAGTACTGGGCTACCAAACCCTAGTTGTACGGCTCATAGTCACACAGTACTGGGCTACTAAACCCTATTTGTACGGCTCATAGTCACACAGTACTGGGCTACCAAACCCTATTTGTGCGGCTCATAGTCACACAGTACTGGGCTACCAAACCCTAGTTGTACGGCTCATAGTCACACAGTACTGGGCTAGAAAACCCTAGTTGTACGGCTCATAGTCACACAGTACTGGGCTACCAAACCCTAGTTGTACGGCTCATAGTCACACAGTACTGGGCTACCAAACCCTACTTGTACGCCTCATAGTCACACATTACTGGGCTACCAAACCCTAGTTGTACGGCTCATAGTCACACATTACTGGGCTACCAAACCCTAGTTGTACGGCTCATAGTCACACAGTACTGGGCTACTAAACCCTAGTTGTACGGCTCATAGTCACACAGTACTGGGCTACTAAAACCTAGTTGTACGGCTTATAGTCACACAGTACTGGGCTACCAAACCCTAGTTGTACGGATCATAGTCACACAGTACTGGGCTACTAAACCCTAGTTGTACAGATCATAGTCACACAGTACTGGGTCAGCAAATCCTAGTTGTACGGCTCATAGTCACACATTTCTGGGCTACCAAACCCTAGTTGTACGGCTCATAGTCACACATTACTGGGCTACTAAACCCTAGTTGTACGGCTCATAGTCACACAGTACTGGGCTACTAAACCCTAGTTGTACGGCTTATAGTCACACAGTACTGGGCTACCAAACCCTAGTTGTACGGATCACAGTCACAAAGTACTGGGCTACTAAACCCTAGTTGTACAGATCATAGTCACACAGTACTGGGTCAGCAAATCCTAGTTGTACGGCTCATAGTCACACATTACTGGGCTACCAAACCCTAGTTGTACGGCTCATAGTCACACAGTACTGGGCTACTAAACCCTAGTTATGCGGCTCATAGTCACACAGTACTGGGCTACCAAACCCTAGTTATACAGCTTATAGTCACACAGTACTGGGCTACCAAACCCTAGTTGTACGGCTTATAGTGACACAGTACTGGGCTACCAAACCCTAGTTGTACGGCTCATAGTCACAAAGTACTGGGCTACCAAACCCTAGTTGTACGGCTCATAGTCACACAGTACTGGGCTACCAAACCCTAGTTGTACGGCTCATAGTCACACAGTACTGGGCTACCAAACCCTAGTTGTACGGCTCATAGTCACACAGTACTGGGCTACTAAACCCTATTTGTACGGCTCATAGTCACACAGTACTGGGCTACCAAACCCTATTTGTACGGCTCATAGTCACACAGTACTGGGCTACCAAACCCTAGTTGTACGGCTCATAGTCACACAGTACTGGGCTAGAAAACCCTAGTTGTACGGCTCATAGTCACACAGTACTGGGCTACCAAACCCTAGTTGTACGGCTCATAGTCACACAGTACTGGGCTACTAAACCCTAGTTGTACAGCTCATAGTCACACAGTACTGGGCTACTAAAACCTAGTTGTACGGCTCATAGTCACACAGTACTGGGCTACCAAACCCTAGTTGTACGGATCATAGTCACACAGTACTGGGCTACTAAACCCTAGTTGTACAGATCATAGTCACACAGTACTGGGTCAGCAAATCCTAGTTGTACGGCTCATAGTCACACATTTCTGGGCTACCAAACCCTAGTTGTACGGCTCATAGTCACACATTACTGGGCTACTAAACCCTAGTTGTACGGCTCATAGTCACACAGTACTGGGCTACTAAACCCTAGTTGTACGGCTTATAGTCACACAGTACTGGGCTACCAAACCCTAGTTGTACGGATCATAGTCACACAGTACTGGGCTACTAAACCCTAGTTGTACAGATCATAGTCACACAGTACTGGGTCAGCAAATCCTAGTTGTACGGCTCATAGTCACACATTACTGGGCTACCAAACCCTAGTTGTACGGCTCATAGTCACACAGTACTGGGCTACTAAACCCTAGTTATACGGCTCATAGTCACACAGTACTGGGCTACCAAACCCTAGTTGTACGGCTTATAGTGACACAGTACTGGGCTACCAAACCCTAGTTGTACGGCTCATAGTCACACAGTACTGGGCTACCAAACCCTAGTTGTACGGCTCATAGTCACACAGTACTGGGCTACCAAACCCTAGTTGTACGGCTCATAGTCACACAGTACTGGGCTACCAAACCCTAGTTGTACGGCTCATAGTCACACAGTACTGGGCTACTAAACCCTATTTGTACGGCTCATAGTCACACAGTACTGGGCTACCAAACCCTATTTGTACGGCTCATAGTCACACAGTACTGGGCTACCAAACCCTACTTGTACGGCTCATAGTCACACAGTACTGGGCTACCAAACCCTAGTTGTACGGCTCATAGTCACACAGTACTGGGCTACCAAACCCTACTTGTACGGCTCATAGTCACACAGTACTCGGCTACCAAACCCTGGTTGTACGGCTTATAGTCACACAGTACTGGGCTACCAAACCCTAGTTGTACGGCTCATAGTCACACAGTACTGGGCTACCAAACCCTAGTTGTACGGCTCATAGTCACACAGTACTGGGCTACCAAACCCTAGTTGTACGGCTCATAGTCACACAGTACTGGGCTACTAAACCCTAGTTGTACGGCTCATAGTCACACAGTACTGGGCTACCAAACCCTAGTTGTACGGCTCATAGTCACACAGTACTGGGCTACTAAACCCTATTTGTACGGCTCATAGTCACACAGTACTGGGCTACCAAACCCTATTTGTACGGCTCATAGTCACACAGTACTGGGCTACCAAACCCTAGTTGTACGGCTCATAGTCACACAGTACTGGGCTAGAAAACCCTAGTTGTACGGCTCATAGTCACACAGTACTGGGCTACCAAACCCTAGTTGTACGGCTCATAGTCACACAGTACTGGGCTACCAAACCCTACTTGTACGCCTCATAGTCACACATTACTGGGCTACCAAACCCTAGTTGTACGGCTCATAGTCACACATTACTGGGCTACCAAACCCTAGTTGTACGGCTCATAGTCACACAGTACTGGGCTACTAAACCCTAGTTGTACGGCTCATAGTCACACAGTACTGGGCTACTAAACCCTAGTTGTACGGCTCATAGTCACACAGTACTGGGCTACTAAAACCTAGTTATACGGCTTATAGTCACACAGTACTGGGCTACCAAACCCTAGTTGTACGGATCATAGTCACACAGTACTGGGCTACTAAACCCTAGTTGTACAGATCATAGTCACACAGTACTGGGTCAGCAAATCCTAGTTGTACGGCTCATAGTCACACATTTCTGGGCTACCAAACCCTAGTTGTACGGCTCATAGTCAGACATTACTGGGCTACTAAACCCTAGTTGTACGGCTCATAGTCACACAGTACTGGGCTACTAAACCCTAGTTGTACGGCTTATAGTCACACAGTACTGGGCTACCAAACCCTAGTTGTACGGACCATAGTCACACAGTACTGGGCTACTAAACCCTAGTTGTACAGATCATAGTCACACAGTACTGGGTCAGCAAATCCTAGTTGTACGGCTCATAGTCACACATTACTGGGCTACCAAACCCTAGTTGTACGGCTCATAGTCACACAGTACTGGGCTACTAAACCCTAGTTATACGGCTCATAGTCACACAGTACTGGGCTACCAAACCCTAGTTATACAGCTTATAGTCACACAGTACTGGGCTACCAAACCCTAGTTGTACGGCTTATAGTGATACAGTACTGGGCTACCAAACCCTAGTTGTACGGCTCATAGTCACACAGTACTGGGCTAGAAAACCCTAGTTGTACGGCTCATAGTCACACAGTACTGGGCTACCAAACCCTAGTTGTACGGCTCATAGTCACACAGTACTGGGCTACCAAACCCTACTTGTACGGCTCATAGTCACACAGTACTCGGCTACCAAACCCTAGTTGTACGGCTCATAGTCACACAGTACTGGGCTACTAAACCCTATTTGTATGGCTCATAGTCATACAGTACTGGGCTTCCAAACCCTAGTTGTATGGTTTATAGTCGCACAGTACTGGGCTACCAAACCCTAGTTGTACGGCTCATAGTCACACAGTACTGGGCTACCAAACCCTAGTTGTACGGCTCATAGTCACACAGTACTGGGCTACTAAACCCTATTTGTATGGCTCATAGTCATACAGTACTGGGCTACCAAACCCTAGTTGTATGGTTTATAGTCGCACAGTACTGGGCTACCAAACCCTAGTTGTACGGCTCATAGTCACACAGTACTGGACTACCAAACCCTAGTTGTACGGCTCATAGTCATACAGTACTGGGCTACCAAACCCTAGTTGTACGGCTCATAGTCACACAGTACTGGGCTACTAAACCTTATTTGTATGGCTCATAGTCATACAGTACTGGGCTACCAAACCCTAGTTGTATGGTTTATAGTCGCACAGTACTGGGCTACCAAACCCTAGTTGTACGGCTCATAGTCGCACAGTACTGGGCTACCAAACCCTAGTTGTACGGCTCATAGTCGCACAGTACTGGGCTACTAAACCCTATTTGTATGGCTCATAGTCACACAGTACTGGGCTACCAAACCCTATTTGTACGGCTCATAGTCACACAGTACTGGGCTACCAAACCCTACTTGTACGGCTCATAGTCACACAGTACTGGGCTACCAAACCCTAGTTGTACGGCTCATAGTCACACAGTACTGGGCTACCAAACCCTACTTGTACGGCTCATAGTCACACAGTACTCGGCTACCAAACCCTAGTTGTACGGCTTATAGTCACACAGTACTGGGCTACCAAACCCTAGTTGTACGGCTTATAGTGACACAGTACTGGGCTACCAAACCCTAGTTGTACGGCTCATAGTCACACAGTACTGGGCTACCAAACCCTAGTTGTACGGCTCATAGTCACACAGTACTGGGCTACCAAACCCTAGTTGTACGGCTCATAGTCACACAGTACTGGGCTACCAAACCCTAGTTGTACGGCTCATAGTCACACAGTACTGGGCTACTAAACCCTATTTGTACGGCTCATAGTCACACAGTACTGGGCTACCAAACCCTATTTGTACGGCTCATAGTCACACAGTACTGGGCTACCAAATCCTAGTTGTACGGCTCATAGTCACACAGTACTGGGCTAGAAAACCCTAGTTGTACGGCTCATAGTCACACAGTACTGGGCTACCAAACCCTAGTTGTACGGCTCATAGTCACACAGTACTGGGCTACCAAACCCTACTTGTACGCCTCATAGTCACACATTACTGGGCTACCAAACCCTAGTTGTACGGCTCATAGTCACACATTACTGGGCTACCAAACCCTAGTTGTACGGCTCATAGTCACACAGTACTGGGCTACTAAACCCTAGTTGTACGGCTCATAGTCACACAGTACTGGGCTACTAAACCCTAGTTGTACGGCTCATAGTCACACAGTACTGGGCTACTAAAACCTAGTTGTACGGCTTATAGTCACACAGTACTGGGCTACCAAACCCTAGTTGTACGGATCATAGTCACACAGTACTGGGCTACTAAACCCTAGTTGTACAGATCATAGTCACACAGTACTGGGTCAGCAAATCCTAGTTGTACGGCTCATAGTCACACATTTCTGAGCTACCAAACCCTAGTTGTACGGCTCATAGTCACACATTACTGGGCTACTAAACCCTAGTTGTACGGCTCATAGTCACACAGTACTGGGCTACTAAACCCTAGTTGTACGGCTTATAGTCACACAGTACTGGGCTACCAAACCCTAGTTGTACGGACCATAGTCACACAGTACTGGGCTACTAAACCCTAGTTGTACAGATCATAGTCACACAGTACTGGGTCAGCAAATCCTAGTTGTACGGCTCATAGTCACACATTACTGGGCTACCAAACCCTAGTTGTACGGCTCATAGTCACACAGTACTGGGCTACTAAACCCTAGTTATACGGCTCATAGTCACACAGTACTGGGCTACCAAACCCTAGTTATACAGCTTATAGTCACACAGTACTGGGCTACCAAACCCTAGTTGTACGGCTTATAGTGACACAGTACTGGGCTACCAAACCCTAGTTGTACGGCTCATAGTCACACAGTACTGGGCTAGAAAACCCTAGTTGTACGGCTCATAGTCACACAGTACTGGGCTACCAAACCCTAGTTGTACGGCTCATAGTCACACAGTACTGGGCTACCAAACCCTACTTGTACGGCTCATAGTCACACAGTACTCGGCTACCAAACCCTAGTTGTACGGCTCATAGTCACACAGTACTGGGCTACTAAACCCTATTTGTATGGCTCATAGTCATACAGTACTGGGCTTCCAAACCCTAGTTGTATGGTTTATAGTCGCACAGTACTGGGCTACCAAACCCTAGTTGTACGGCTCATAGTCACACAGTACTGGGCTACCAAACCCTAGTTGTACGGCTCATAGTCACACAGTACTGGGCTACTAAACCCTATTTGTATGGCTCATAGTCATACAGTACTGGGCTACCAAACCCTAGTTGTATGGTTTATAGTCGCACAGTACTGGGCTACCAAACCCTAGTTGTACGGCTCATAGTCACACAGTACTGGGCTACCAAACCCTAGTTGTACGGCTCATAGTCATACAGTACTGGGCTACCAAACCCTAGTTGTACGGCTCATAGTCACACAGTACTGGGCTACTAAACCTTATTTGTATGGCTCATAGTCATACAGTACTGGGCTACCAAACCCTAGTTGTATGGTTTATAGTCGCACAGTACTGGGCTACCAAACCCTAGTTGTACGGCTCATAGTCGCACAGTACTGGGCTACCAAACCCTAGTTGTACGGCTCATAGTCACACAGTACTGGGCTACCAAACCCTAGTTGTATGGTTTATAGTCACACAGCACTGCACCTGCATATATTTTTTATATTTTAGAGTTAGCAGACTGGTAACCTATACTGATATTTCTCCACCCCTTACTATAAATGTATAAAACATTAACTGTAGTTTATGGTTAACTAGTTTGTGTCATTATTTATGATGCTTGCATTGTTTGAGAATAAGGGCTTACCTCAGTTTTAACTGTTTGTGTTCAGGAATGGCGCAGCTTTGAGCTGAAGGTTGAAGATCTGCGGACGAGTCTTCATGAGCTCAAAGTCAGAATTGACGATCCGCTTCCAAAAGTGCATGAGGAACTACAGAGAACCAAAGATAACACAAAGGTAGGAGCTGACTTCAGCGCTCGCAGGCCGTCTGCATCCGGATGGCTTTACTAAATGAACTTATAAAATAAATTATAGATAGGCTAATCTTATCTTTGTAACACACCAACTACATGGCTCCAGTTTCCTTGTAGCTGCACTATGAAAACCAAATTAGTGAAATGTTAAATGTAGCCACCAATCAGCAAGCACTACCCAGGTGCTGAACCAAAAATGGGCTGTCTCCTAAACTTACATTTCTAATTTTTCAAATAAAGTTACCAAGAAAACGAAGATAAATTGATAATGCTCTATCTGAATCATGAAATAAAAAAATGTGGGTTTCATATCCCTTTAAGATAGATATATTAATAAAATGCTATTTAGAGCTCTTATTGCGCTGTTCCTTGAACAAAGGGGTTAAACACAGTTGAAGGGACAGTCTACTTCAAAATATTTATTGTTTAAAAAGATAGATAATCCCTTTATTACCCATTCCCTAATTTTGCATAACCAACACAGTTATATAAATACACTTTTTACCTCTGTGATTACCTTATATCTAAGCCTCTGCAGGCTGCCCCCTTATTTCAGTTCTTTTGACACATTGTGCTCATGTGACTGCACTTGTTTGGTGTGATCTATCTCTGACCCCTCTGAGTGAGAGAGAGGATAAGACGCAGGAGCTGATTGGTTCATTTGTGCTCATGTGACTGCACTTGTTTGGTGTGATCTATCTCTGACCCCTCTGAGTGAGTGAGAGAGGATAAGACTGCAGGAGCTGATTGGTTCATTTGTGCTCATGTGACTGCACTTGTTTGGTGTGATCTATCTCTGACCCCTCTGAGTGAGAGAGATAAGACTCAGGAGCTGATTGGTTCATTTGTGCTCATGTGACTGCACTTGTTTGGTGTGATCTATCTCTGACCCCTCTGAGTGAGAGAGAGGATAAGACGCAGGAACTGATTGGTTCATTTGTGCTCATGTGACTGCACTTGTTTGGTGTGATAGATCTCTGACCCCTCTGAGTGAGAGGATAAGACGCAGGAGCTGATTGGTTCATTTGTGCTCATGTGACTGCACTTGTTTGGTGTGATCTATCTCTGACCCCTCTGAGTGAGAGAGAGGATAAGACGCAGGAACTGATTGGTTCATTTGTGCTCATGTGACTGCACTTGTTTGGTGTGATCTATCTCTGACCCCTCTGAGTGAGAGAGAGAGGATAAGACGCAGGAGCTGATTGGTTCATTTGTGCTCATGTGACTGCACTTGTTTGGTGTGATCTATCGCTGACCCCTCTGAGTGAGAGAGAGGATAAGACGCAGGAGCTGATTGGTTCATTTGTGCTCATGTGACTGCACTTGTTTGGTGTGATAGATCTCTGACCCCTCTGAGTGAGAGAGAGGATAAGACGCAGGAGCTGATTGGTTCATTTGTGCTCATGTGACTGCACTTGTTTGGTGTGATAGATCTCTGACCCCTCTGAGTGAGAGAGAGGATAAGACGCAGGAGCTGATTGGTTCATTTGTGCTCATGTGACTGCACTTGTTTGGTGTGATAGATCTCTGACCCCTCTGAGTGAGAGAGAGAGGATAAGACGCAGGAACTGATTGTTTCATTTGTGCTCATATGACTGCACTTGTTTGGTGTGATCTATCTCTGACCCCTCTGAGTGAGAGAGAGTGAGGATAAGACGCAGGAGCTGATTGGTTCATTTGTGCTCATGTGACTGCACTTGTTTGGTGTGATCTATCTCTGACCCCTCTGAGTGAGTGAGAGAGGATAAGATGCAGGAGCTGATTGGTTCATTTGTGCTCATGTGACTGCACTTGTTTGGTGTGATCTATCTCTGACCCCTCTGAGTGAGAGGATAAGACGCAGGAGCTGATTGGTTCATTTGTGCTCATGTGACTGCACTTGTTTGGTGTGATAGATCTCTGACCCCTCTGAGTGAGAGAGAGGATAAGACGCAGGAGCTGATTGGTTCATTTGTGCTCATGTGACTGCACTTGTTTGGTGTGATAGATCTCTGACGCCTCTGAGTGAGAGAGGATAAGACGCAGGAGCTGATTGGTTCATTTGTGCTCATGTGACTGCACTTGTTTGGTGTGATAGATCTCTGACCCCTCTGAGTGAGAGAGAGGATAAGACGCAGGAGCTGATTGGTTCATTTGTGCTCATGTGATTGCACTTGTTTGGTGTGATCTATCTCTGACCCCTCTGAGTGAGAGAGAGAGGATAAGACGCAGGAGCTGATTGGTTCATTTGTGCTCTTGTGATTGCACTTGTTTGGTGTGATAGATCTCTGACCCCTCTGAGTGAGAGAGAGGATAAGACGCAGGAGCTGATTGGTTCATTTGTGCTCATGTGACTGCACTTGTTTGGTGTGATCTATCTCTGACCCCTCTGAGTGAGAGAGAGGATAAGACGCAGGAACTGATTGGTTCATTTGTGCTCATGTGACTGCACTTGTTTGGTGTGATAGATCTCTGACCCCTCTGAGTGAGAGAGAGGATAAGACGCAGGAGCTGATTGGTTCATTTGTGCTCATGTGACTGCACTTGTTTGGTGTGATAGATCTCTGACCCCTCTGAGTGAGAGAGAGGATAAGAAGCAGGAGCTGATTGGTTCATTTGTGCTCATGTGATTGCACTTGTTTGGTGTGATAGATCTCTGACCCCTCTGAGTGAGAGAGAGGATAAGACGCAGGAACTGATTGGTTCATTTGTGCTCATGTGACTGCACTTGTTTGGTGTGATCTATCGCTGACCCCTCTGAGTGAGAGAGAGAGGATAAGACGCAGGAGCTGATTGGTTCATTTGTGCTCATGTGACTGCACTTGTTTGGTGTGATAGATCTCTGACCCCTCTGAGTGAGAGAGGATAAGACGCAGGAGCTGATTGGTTCATTTGTGCTCATGTGACTGCACTTGTTTAGTGTGATCTATCTCTGACCCCTCTGAGTGAGTGAGAGAGGATAAGACGCAGGAGCTGATTGGTTCATTTGTGCTCATGTGACTGCACTTGTTTGGTGTGATCTATCGCTGACCCCTCTGAGTGAGAGAGAGAGGATAAGACGCAGGAGCTGATTGTTTCATTTGTGCTCATGTGACTGCACTTGTTTGGTGTGATCTATCTCTGACCCCTCTGAGTGAGAGAGAGGAAAAGACGCAGGAGCTGATTGGTTCATTTGTGCTCATGTGACTGCACTTGTTTGGTGTGATACATCTCTGACCCCTCTAAGTGAGAGAGGATAAGACGCAGGAGCTGATTGGTTCATTTCTGCTCATGTGACTGCACTTGTTTGGTGTGATAGATCTCTGACCCCTCTGAGTGAGAGAGAGGATAAGACGCAAAGGCTGATTGGTTCATTTGTGCTCATTTGACTGCACTTGTTTGGTGTGATAGATCTCTGACCCCTCTGAGTGAGAGAGAGGATAAGACGCAAAGGCTGATTGGTTCATTTGTGCTCATTTGACTGCACTTGTTTGGTGTGATAGATCTCTGACCCCTCTGAGTGAGAGAGAGGATAAGACGCAAAGGCTGATTGGTTCATTTGTGCTCTTGTGACTGCACTTGTGTGGTGTGATAGATCTCTGACCCCTCTGAGTGAGAGAAAGGATAAGACGCAGGAACTGATTGGTTCATTTGTGCTCATGTGACTGCACTTGTGTGGTGTGATAGATCTCTGACCCCTCTGAGTGAGAGAGAGGATAAGACGCAGGAACTGATTGGTTCATTTATGCTCATGTGACTGCACTTGTTTGGTGTGATCTATCTCTGACCCCTCTGAGTGAGAGAGAGGATAAGACGCAGGAGCTGATTGGTTCATTTATGCTCATGTTACTGCACTTGTTTGGTGTGATCTATTTCTGACCCCTCTGAGTGAGAGAGAGGATAAGACGCAGGAGCTGATTGGTTCATTTGTGCTCATGTGACTGCACTTGTTTGGTGTGACAGATCTCTGACCCCTCTGAGTGAGAGAGAGGATAAGACGCAGGAGCTGATTGGTTCATTTATGCTCATGTCACTGCACTTGTTTGGTGTGATCTATTTCTGACCCCTCTGAGTGAGAGAGAGGATAAGACGCAGGAGCTGATTGGTTCATTTGTGCTCATGTGACTGCACTTGTTTGGTGTGATCTATCTCTGACCCCTCTGAGTGAGAGAGAGAGGATAAGACGCAGGAGCTGATTGTTTCATTTGTGCTCATGTGACTGCACTTGTTTGGTGTGATCTATCTCTGACCCCTCTGAGTGAGAGAGAGGATAAGACGCAGGAGCTGATTGGTTCATTTGTGCTCATGTGACTGCACTTGTTTGGTGTGATAGATCTCTGACCCCTCTGAGTGAGAGAGAGGATAAGACGCAGGAGCTGATTGGTTGATTTGTGCTCATGTGACTGCACTTGTTTGGTGTGATACATCTCTGACCCCTCTGAGTGAGAGAGGATAAGACGCAGGAGCTGATTGGTTCATTTCTGCTCATGTGACTGCACTTGTTTGGTGTGATAGATCTCTGACCCCTCTGAGTGAGAGAGAGAGGATAAGACGCAGGAGCTGATTGGTTCATTTGTGCTCATGTGACTGCACTTGTGTGGTGTGATAGATCTCTGACCCCTCTGAGTGAGAGAGAGAGGAAAAGATGCAGGAGCTGATTGGTTCATTTGTGCTCATGTGACTGCACTTGTTTGGTGTGATCTATCTCTGACCCCTCTGAGTGAGAGAGAGGATAAGACGCAGGAACTGATTGGTTCATTTGTGCTCATGTGACTGCACTTGTTTAGTGTGATCTATCTCTGACCCCTCTGAGTGAGAGAGAGGATAAGACGCAGGAACTTATTGGTTCATTTGTGCTCATGTGACTGCACTTGTTTGGTGTGATAGATCTCTGACCCCTCTGAGTGAGAGAGAGGATAAGACGCAGGAGCTGATTGGTTCATTTGTGCTCATGTGACTGCACTTGTTTGGTGTGATCTATCGCTGACCCCTCTGAGTGAGAGAGGATAAGACGCAGGAGCTGATTGTTTCATTTGTGCTCATGTGACTGCACTTGTTTGGTGTGATCTATCGCTGACCCCTCTGAGTGAGAGAGGATAAGACGCAGGAGCTGATTGGTTCATTTGTGCTCATGTGACTGCACTTGTTTAGTGTGTTCTATCTCTGACCCCTCTGAGTGAGAGAGAGAGGATAAGACGCAGGAGCTGATTGGTTCATTTGTGCTCATGTGACTGCACTTGTTTGGTGTGATAGATCGCTGACCCCTCTGAGTGAGAGAGGATAAGACGCAGGAACTGATTGGTTCATTTGTGCTCATGTGACTGCACTTGTTTGGTGTGATAGATCTCTGACCTCTCTGAGTGAGAGAGAGGATAAGACGCAGGAGCTGATTGGTTCATTTGTGCTCATGTGACTGCACTTGTTTAGTGTGATCTATCTCTGACCCCTCTGAGTGAGAGAGAGAGGATAAGATGCAGGAGCTGATTGGTTCATTTGTGCTCATGTGACTGCACTTGTTTGGTGTGATAGATCTCTGACCCCTCTGAGTGAGAGAGAGGATAAGACGCAGGAGCTGATTGGTTCATTTGTGCTCATGTGACTGCACTTGTTTGGTGTGATCTATCGCTGACCCCTCTGAGTGAGAGAGAGGATAAGACGCAGGAGCTGATTGGTTCATTTCATTTGTGCTCATGTGACTGCACTTGTTTGGTGTGATAGATCTCTGACCCCTCTGAGTGAGAGAGAGAGGATAAGATGCAGGAGCTGATTGGTTCATTTGTGCTCATGTGACTGCACTTGTTTGGTGTGATCTATCTCTGACCCCTCTGAGTGAGAGAGAGGATAAGACCCAGGGTCTGATTGGTTCATTTGTGCTCATGTGACTGCACTTGTTTGGTGTGATACATCTCTGACCCCTCTGAGTGAGAGAGAGGATAAGACGCAGGGTCTGATTGGTTCATTTGTGCTCATGTGGTCTCAGAAGCTGAAAGTGCATCTTGATTCATTTTCCTTTTAAAGGGACGGGAAACCCAAAATGTTTCTTTCATGGTTCAGAAGAACCTACAATTTTATACAACTTTCCAATTTATCATCAAATTGTCTTTGTTCTATTGGTATCATTTTCTGAAAAGCAAGGATGTAATCTCAGGAGCATGCACGTGTCAGCAGCACTCTATGGCAGCAGTTTTGCTAGAATGTGATACATATGCAAGAGCACTAGATGGCAGCACTATTTCCCACCATGCATTGCTCCAGACGTGCACCCTCTCTACCTAGATATCTCTTCAATAAAGAATACAATGAGAACAGAGCAAATGGGATAATAGAAGTCAAGTATGAACTTATTAGAAATTGTATTCCCATGTCCCTTTAAAGTCCGCTCTTTGCTGGCAATAGACTGCTGTTCCTCAGCTGAATACAACCATTGGTTGGTAGCAGCTATGCAGATATGCTGCCCATGATTGGCTCAACTCCATGAGCAGTGCATGCTGGTCTAATACTGACTTTTACTATGAGTGTAACGAGGGTAAACACATACCGCTAGTTTTAGAGTTCTGCGGCCAAAGGGGTGCGTTAGCTACGCATGCTTTTTTCCCCCCGCACCTTTTAAATACCGCTGGTATTTAGAGTTCACAGAAGGGCTGCGTTCGGCTCCAAAAAGGGAGCGTACAGGCATATTTACCGCCTCTGCAACTCTCAATACCAACAGTGCTTACGGACGCGGCCAGCTTCAAAAACGTGCTCGTGCACGATTCCCCCATAGGAAACAATGGGGCGGTTTGAGCTGAAAAAAACTTAACACCTGCAAAAAAGCAGCGTTCAGCTCCTAACGCAGCCCCATTGTTTCCTATGGGGAAACACTTCCTAAGTCTGCACCTAACACTCTAACATGTACCCCGAGTCTAAACACCCCTAACCTTACACTTATTAACCCCTAATCTGCCGCCCCCGCTATCGCTGACACCTGCATTATACTATTAACCCCTAATCTGCCGCTCCGTACACCGCCGCAACCTACATTATCCCTATGTACCCCTAATCTGCTGCCCCTAACACCGCCGACCCCTATATTATATTTATTAACCCCTAATCTGCCGCCCCCAACGTCGCTGCTACCTACCTACAATTATTAACCCCTAATCTGCCGACCGGACCTCACCGCTACTATAATAAATTTATTAACCCCTAATCCGCCTCACTAACCCTATAATAAATAGTATTAACCCCTAATCTGCCCTCCCTAACATCACCGACACCTAACTTCAAGTATTAACCCCTAATCTGCCGACTGGCCCTCACCACTACTCTAATAAATTTATTAACCCCTAAAGCTAAGTCTAACCCTAACACTAACACCCCCCTAAGTTAAATATAATTTAAATCTAACGAAATAAATTAACTCTTATTAAATAAATTAATCCTATTTAAAGCTAAATACTTACCTGTAAAATAAACCCTAATATAGCTACAATATAGATTATAATTATATTATAGCTATTTTAGGATTTATATTTATTTTACAGGCAACTTTGTATTTATTTTAACCAGGTACAATAGCTATTAAATAGTTAATAACTATTTAATAGCTACCTAGTTAAAATAATTACAAAATTACCTGTAAAATAAATCCTAACCTAAGTTACAATTAAACCTAACACTACACTATCAATAAATTAATTAAATAAAATACCTACAATTATCTACAATTAAACCTAACACTACACTATCAATAAATAAATTAAATACAAATAAATACACTAACTAAAGTACAAAAAATAAAAAAAGAACTAAGTTACAAAAAATAAAAAAAGAACTAAGTTACAAAAAATAAAAAAATATTTACAAACATTATAAAAAATATTACAACAATTTTAAGCTAATTACATCTACTCTAAGCCCCCTAATAAAATAACAAAGCCCCCCAAAATAAAAAAAATGCCCTACCCTATTCTAAAATAAAAATAGAAAAGCTCTTTTACCTTACCAGCCCTTAAAAGGGCCTTTTGTGGGGCATGCCCCAAAGAATTCTGCTCTTTTGCCTGAAAAAAAAACCATACAATACCCCCCCCAACATTACAACCCACCACCCACATACCACTAATCTAACCCAAACCCCCTTAAATAAACCTAACACTAAGCCCCTGAAGATCTTCCTACCTTGTCTTCACCACGCTGGGTATCCGTCCAGAGGAGGCTCCGAAGTCTTCATCCAAGCCCAAGCGGGGGCTGAAGAGATCCATCATCGGGCTGAAGAGGTCCATCATCAGACTGAAGAGGTCCATCATCGGGCTGAAGTCTTGATCCAAGCGGCGGCTGAAGAGGTCCATCATCGGGCTGAAGTCTTCTATCAAGCGGCATCTTCAATCTTCTTTCTTCCGGATCCATCTTCATCCCGCCGACGCGGAACATCCATCCTGGCCGACGAATGACGGTTCCTTTAAATGACGTCATCCAAGATGGCGTCCCTCGAATTCCAATTGGCTGATAGGATTCTATCAGCCAATCGGAATTAAGGTAGGAAAATTCTGTTCCAATCAGCCAATAGAATGTGAGCTCAATCTGATTGGCTGATTGGATCAGCCAATCGGATTGAACTTGAATCTGATTGGCTGATTCCATCAGCCAATCAGAATTTTCCTACCTTAATTCCGATTGGCTGATACAATCCTATCAGCCAATCGGAATTCGAGGGACGCCATCTTGGATGACGTCATTTAAAGGAACCGTCATTCGTCGGGAAGTCGTCGGACAGGATGGATGTTCCGCGTCGGCGGGATGAAGATGGATCCGGAAGAAAGAAGATTGAAGATGCCGCTTGATAGAAGACTTCAGCCCGATGATGGACCTCTTCAGCCGCCGCTTGGATCAAGACTTCAGCCCGATGATGGACCTCTTCAGCAGCTGCTTGGATCAAGACTTCAGCCCGATGATGGATCTCTTCAGCCCCCGCTTGGGCTTGGATGAAGACTTTGGAGCCTCCTCTGGACGGATACCCGGCGTGGTGACGATAAGGTAGGAAGATCTTCAGGAGCTTAGTGTTAGGTTTATTTAAGGGGGGTTTGGGTTAGATTAGGGGTATGTGGGTGGTGGGTTGTAATGTTGGGGGGGGTATTGTATGGGGGGTTTTTTTCAGGCAAAAGAGCAGAATTCTTTGGGGCATGCCCCGCAAAAGGCCCTTTTAAGGGCTGGTAAGGTAAAAGAGCTTTTCTATTTTTATTTTAGAATAGGGTAGGGCATTTTTTTATTTTGGGGGGGCTTTGTTATTTTATTAGGGGGCTTAGAGTAGGTGTAATTAGCTTAAAATTGTTGTAATATTTTTATAATGTTTGTAAATATTTTTTTATTTTTTGTAACAGTTCTTTTTTATTTTTTGTAACTTAGTTCTTTTTTTATTTTTTGTACTTTAGTTAGTGTATTTATTTGTATTTAATTTATTTATTGATAGTGTAGTGTTAGGTTTAATTGTAGATAATTGTAGGTATTTTATTTAGTTAATTTATTGATAGTGTAGTGTTAGGTTTAATTGTAACTTAGGTTAGGATTTATTTTACAGGTAATTTTGTAATTATTTTAACTAGGTAGCTATTAAATAGTTATTAACTATTTAATAGCTATTGTACCTGGTTAAAATAAATACAAAGTTGCCTGTAAAATAAATATAAATCCTAAAATAGCTATAATATAATTATAATTTATATTGTAGCTATATTAGGGTTTATTTTACAGGTACGTATTTAGCTTTAAATAGGATTAATTTATTTAATTAGAGTTAATTTATTTCGTTAGATTTAAATTATATTTAACTTAGGGGGGTGTTAGTGTTAGGGTTAGATCCCATTGAAAAGATAGGCTACGCAAATGGCGTAGGGGGATCTGCGGTATGGAAAAGTCGCGGCTGCAAAGTGAGCGTTAGACCCTTTCCTGACTGACTCTAAATACCAGCGGGCGGCCAAAACCAGCGTTAGGAGCCCCTAACGCTGGTTTTGACGGCTAACGCCGAACTCTATATCTAGGCGATAGTAAAGTAAAATAATGCTCTAATGTATTATGCCCATTAATAAAAACAGAAACATTCTCTGCACTACTAATTCCCTGTAATTTCCAGTCATTGGAGAATCAGTTTAGTTTTTATTTTATATGAGCAGTTGTTATAAGATCCTAACACGATTCATTAGGTGACGCTGGTCTAGTGTTAGCTGTAAAATGTGCGACAGGGGAATAAAACAGAACTTTTTATTAAAACTAACTGAAAATAAAATAGAACTGTCTGGTAATTAGCATTGGGAAATATTTTCCATTTACTGATCACATTATTTTTTACTTGCATTGCTCATCCAGAAATAGTGAGAGAGATTTTTTTTAACCATTTGGCTGCCAGGGCAGATAGGTTATAATCCTCTCTGGTATCAAAGGAGTTAATTATATACTAGGGAGGTGTTATGTGGTTTAAAATGGGGAGGGGACATGTGGTGTGTAAGTGACATTGTTTGCATTGTGTGGGATAGTTTTATGCTCCAGATGGGCATCTGTTGCCTAATTTATATTTTTATAGCTGTGGGAATATATTTTGTATATAATATTTATTGTGTATATAATGTTTACTGTGTATATAATATTTATTGTGTATATAATGTTTACTGTGTATATAATATATTTTTTCCAGCAGTTTTTACCCTTGCATACCAAAATATATTACCACTTTCCGAATGCAGTTCTTGTAAAAGAAAAAAAAAAACACATAAATAAATGTAATTAGAAAAATAAGTTATATATATTAAATGATATAAATATTGGAGCATATGTAAACCTCTGGATATATTTTTGTTTACAAATAATTAAAACAATACACAACTAAACAATATTTGAAATATTTCTTTACTTTCTTAAAGTTCTTTATTGGAATGCTGTTGTAAGATACATCAGTCCCTGGAGTAAATCTAGATATTTCTGTTATGTATAATTACAAAGTAAATAGCTTAACCCCTTGTGTGCCAGTAGAGGCAGCTGGTACGCTTTGTCCTACTTGCTGGCATTGGTGGTGGGTCAGACAGGCAGCTGGGCAGCTGGAGAGCAGTATATTGTTCCCTGGTGTTGTTCCTCAAGCTGAATGCATGTGTACGCACCCAGCCCCCTCCTTACCTCCCCTACCCTCCCCCTCTGACCAATCGGGAGATTAAACAGGTTTGCAAAAAAAAAAATACAACCAGAGCTAATCTGGAAGGATTTTTTTCCTCTGGGTTTCAATGCAGGAACTGGAAGAATCGCTGGATGAATGGAGTGAGAGTCTGAAAGAGCTTGACAACATGAAGGCGGATTTGTCCCAGTACATTATTGCAGAAGATGGGCTGGTTCTGAAGAAACAAGTGGAGGTTCTGCACAGACAGTGGGAAGAGTTGTGTCTGAGGGTGAGTTGCCTACTTGTGGGTTTGTGCTGGTACAACACATGTCATAGATGAATTAGATGCTGGCACTGGGCACATTGTTACTTTATGTGCTTTATTTTAGAGATCTGCAGATACAATGTTACAGAAATGCTGCATAATGTGTCACAATGTTACTAACTGGCTACTTCAGTTAAATAATATTTGTTTCTGAGAATCTCTTACTTATAAATGTTTGTAAACTGTGCAGTTTGAATTGCAACAGGTTTATTATAAAATAATGTTGTTGTCACATGGCTCAGAGCAGATATTTGAGACTTTGTTTTGTTGTTTTTCCATTAGTGCTGATCACACTTGAGTGAAGACAGATGAGTGTTTTTGTCAGTGATGGTATTAACATTATATAACAGGGGGTTAACTCTAATGGCTTCCTTCGCTATGGATACCTGAGCAAAGGTTGTCTCTGACAAGCTGGTTAAAGGATTAAGTTGAAGAGGTTGTTAACCCTGCATTTGCTGTCAGTGACATTTAAAGAGCTCAGTACACATTAGTAAGGGGCTATGGTTAGAAACATCTGCTGTAAAACCTGATATACCAAACCCTGCACCAGTGCTATTGACATACTGTAAGGAAGCTACAGGTGGGATAAACAATTATAACTTTTATATCCTCTGGGAAAAGCTCCAATTACAGAACAAAAGCAAAACAAAATATTATTTATTAGTAAGGACCCCCTATATACCACAGCACTGACTACATGAGCAGTAGAAGGTATTATTTATTAGTAAGGACCCTCTATATACCACAACACTGACTACATGAGCAGCAGAAGGTAATATTTATTAGTAAGGACCCTCTATATACCACAGCACTGACTACATGAGCAGTAAGGTATTATTTATTAGTAAGGACCCTCTATATACCACAGCACTGACTACATGAGCAGTAAGGTATTATTTATTAGTAAGGACCCCCTATATACCGCAGCACTGACTATATGAGCAGCAGAAGGTATTATTTATTAGTAAGGACCCCCTATATACCGCAGCACTGACTACATGAGCAGCAGAAGGTATTATTTATTAGTAAGGACCCTCTATATACCACAGCACTGACTACATGAGCAGCAGAAGGTATTATTTATTAGTAAGGACCCTCTATATACCACAGCACTGACTACATGAGCAGTATAAGGTATTATTTATTAGTAAGGACCCTCTATATACCACAGCACTGACTACACGAGCAGGAGAAGGTATTATTTATTAGTAAGGACCCCCTATATACCACAGCACTGACTACATGAGCAGCAGAAGGTATTATTTATTAGTAAGGACCCCCTATATACCACAGCACTGACTACATGAGCAGTATAAGGTATTATTTATTAGTAAGGACCCTCTATATACCACAGCACTGACTACACAAGCAGTATAAGGTATTATTTATTAGTAAGGACCCCCTATATACCACAGCACTGACTACATGAGCAGGAGAAGGTATTATTTATTAGTAAGGACCCCCTATATACCACAGCACTGACTACATGAGCAGCAGAAGGTATTATTTATTAGTAAGGACCCCCTATATACCACAGCACTGACTACATGAGCAGTATAAGGTATTATTTATTAGTAAGGACCCCCTATATACCACAGCACTGACTACATGAGCAGCAGAAGGTATTATTTATTAGTAAGGACCCTCTATATACCACAGCACTGACTACATGAGCAGGAGAAGGTATTATTTATTAGTAAGGACCCCCTATATACCACAGCACTGACTACATGAGCAGGAGAAGGTATTATTTATTAGTAAGGACCCTCTATATACCACAGCACTGACTACACGAGCAGTATAAGGTATTATTTATTAGTAAGGACCCCCTATATACCACAGCACTGACTACATGAGCAGCAGAAGGTATTATTTATTAGTAAGGACCCCCTATATACCACAGCACTGACTACATGAGCAGCAGAAGGTATTATTTATTAGTAAGGACCCCCTATATACCACAGCACTGACTACATGAGCAGGAGAAGGTATTATTTATTAGTAAGGACCCCCTATATACCACAGCACTGACTACACAAGCAGTATAAGGTATTATTTATTAGTAAGGACCCCCTATATACCACAGCACTGACTACATGAGCAGGAGAAGGTATTATTTATTAGTAAGGAACCCCTATATACCACAGCACTGACTACATGAGCAGGAGAAGGTATTATTTATTAGTAAGGACCCTCTATATACCACAGCACTGACTACACGAGCAGTATAAGGTATTATTTATTAGTAAGGACCCTCTATATACCACAGCATTGACTACATGAGCAGCAGAAGGTATTATTTATTAGTAAGGACCCTCTATATACCACAGCACTGACTACACGAGCAGTATAAGGTATTATTTATTAGTAAGGACCCCCTATATACCACAGCACTGACTACATGAGCAGCAGAAGGTATTATTTATTAGTAAGGACCCCCTATATACCACAGCACTGACTACATGAGCAGCAGAAGGTATTATTTATTAGTAAGGACCCCCTATATACCACAGCACTGACTACATGAGCAGGAGAAGGTATTATTTATTAGTAAGGACCCCCTATATACCACAGCACTGACTACACAAGCAGTATAAGGTATTATTTATTAGTAAGGACCCCCTATATACCACAGCACTGACTACATGAGCAGGAGAAGGTATTATTTATTAGTAAGGAACCCCTATATACCACAGCACTGACTACATGAGCAGGAGAAGGTATTATTTATTAGTAAGGACCCCCTATATACCACAGCACTGACTACATGAGCAGTATAAGGTATTATTTATTAGTAAGGACCCTCTATATACCACAGCATTGACTACATGAGCAGCAGAAGGTATTATTTATTAGTAAGGACCCTCTATATACCACAGCACTGACTACATGAGCAGTATAAGGTATTATTTATTAGTAAGGACCCTCTATATACCACAGCACTGACTACACGAGCAGGAGAAGGTATTATTTATTAGTAAGGACCCCCTATATACCACAGCACTGACTACATGAGCAGCAGAAGGTATTATTTATTAGTAAGGACCCCCTATATACCACAGCACTGACTACATGAGCAGTATAAGGTATTATTTATTAGTAAGGACCCTCTATATACCACAGCACTGACTACACGAGCAGTATAAGGTATTATTTATTAGTAAGGACCCCCTATATACCACAGCACTGACTACACGAGCAGTATAAGGTATTATTTATTAGTAAGGACCCCCTATATACCACAGCACTGACTACATGAGCAGCAGAAGGTATTATTTATTAGTAAGGACCATCTATATACCACAGCACTGACTACATGAGCAGGAGAAGGTATTATTTATTAGTAAGGACCCCCTATATACCACAGCACTGACTACATGAGCAGGAGAAGGTATTATTTATTAGTAAGGACCCTCTATATACCACAGCACTGACTACACGAGCAGTATAAGGTATTATTTATTAGTAAGGACCCCCTATATACCACAGCACTGACTACATGAGCAGCAGAAGGTATTATTTATTAGTAAGGACCCTCTATATACCACAACACTGACTACATGAGCAGGAGAAGGTATTATTTATTAGTAAGGACCCCCTATATACCACAGCACTGACTACATGAGCAGTATAAGGTATTATTTATTAGTAAGGACCCTCTATATACCACAGCACTGACTACATGAGCAGTATAAGGTATTATTTATTAGTAAGGACCCTCTATATACCACAGCACTGACTACATGAGCAGGAGAAGGTATTATTTATTAGTAAGGACCCTCTATATACCACAGCACTGACTACACGAGCAGTATAAGGTATTATTTATTAGTAAGGACCCCCTATATACCACAGCACTGACTACATGAGCAGCAGAAGGTATTATTTATTAGTAAGGACCCTCTATGTATCAGCACTGACTACATGAGCAGGAGAAGGTATTATTTATTAGTAAGGACCCTCTATGTATCAGCACTGACTACACAAGCAGCAGCAGTATTATTTATTAGTAAGGACCCCCTATATACCACAGCACTGACTACATGAGCAGGAGAAGGTATTATTTATTAGTAAGGACCCTCTATGTATCAGCACTGACTACACGAGCAGCAGAAGGTATTATTTATTAGTAAGGACCCTCTATGTATCAGCACTGACTACACGAGCAGTATAAGGTATTATTTATTAGTAAGGACCCTCTATGTATCAGCACTGACTACATGAGCAGCAGAAGGTATTATTTATTAGTAAGGACCCGCTATGTATCAGCACTGACTACACGAGCAGTATAAGGTATTATTTATTAGTAAGGACCCTCTATATACCACAGCACTGACTACATGAGCAGGAGAAGGTATTATTTATTAGTAAGGACCCCCTATATACCACAGCACTGACTACATGAGCAGCAGAAGGTATTATTTATTAGTAAGGACCCTCTATATACCACAGCACTGACTACATGAGCAGGAGAAGGTATTATTTATTAGTAAGGACCCTCTATATACCACAGCACTGACTACACAAGCAGTATAAGGTATTATTTATTAGTAAGGACCCCCTATATACCACAGCACTGACTACATGAGCAGTATAAGGTATTATTTATTAGTAAGGACCCTCTATATACCACAGCACTGACTACATGAGCAGGAGAAGGTATTATTTATTAGTAAGGACCCGCTATGTATCAGCACTGACTACACGAGCAGCAGCAGTATTATTTATTAGTATGTGTCTAATAGTTGTATGAAGTGAGTGAACAGCTCCGCAGGGGAGAGTGGCAGGCTCCTCCTTACTGTAATGAGTCTTATAATTACTGTGATACTCGCCTGTTGCAGAAGCACCTACCTAGACAAGAGAAGCCACATGCATACGTGTTGCGATATGTTCTAGATCACCTGTGGTGCACATTATTATTTATTATTATTATACTTTATTTATGAAGCGCCAACATATTCCGCAGCGCTGTCCATGGATACAATTCATTTAAATAAAACAATACAAGACTTGTAAGAGACAGGACAACATTTACAAACACATACAGGAGGAATTGAGGGCCCTATTCCCGTGGGAATTTACAATCTAGATGGGTAGGAGGTTGAGAAACAGGAGGTGAGGACTGCAAGGTTGGGAAATATGTTAATACAGAGTTAGATGAGGGAAATGTTAGGTGAGTGAAATTAATTTATTATTGAGTTGGGTGGTAGGCTTCCCACATTGTAGGGAAATTCTCACCTAGGGAGTCTAGACTTGTCTAACTTGCCCCAGACCAGTATGCTGTACTTACTGTCCCAACCACTGAAAGCACAATATGGTCTAATAGCAAATAATCAGTAACTAGCATCTGTTTGTCACAATCTGTTTAGAATCTATAACTATTTATCAATAATACTCCATAGGCTCCTTGTTTTATTTCATGTATGTTCCTTGGGGGCGGAGCTGCTCAGTTTTGTCTCCTGTGCTGCTACTAATTTGTATCTGCTAATGTGTGGCACTAAGCACAGCTGGCAGTAATGATATGTCAAATAATGTGTCATAAATATCTGTAAATTCTGACCAATGACAGTGATTTATGTGAAGATGGATCAGGTCCCTACTGAAAGACTTGACCCAAATGTAACCAAATCAATTGATGATTAGCCCTTTGACTTTCAAGGAGCATATAGTATTATGGTATAGGATACAGTGCATTATTTAGACCCCTTTCCATGGAAAGTGACCTTAAAATGACATGAAACCCAAAATGTAGTAGATACCAAAAAGCACTATTGTGGGGTTTCCCTATAACAATTCAAAATATCATCTCTCTCTCCTATTGCAGTTAGATTGTATTGTGTTGCTATGGGATTGCTACTGTGTATATAAATTACTAACAATAATCAGCATAGACACAGAAGTATACTGTATCAAACACTCCTCCAACCACTCTCACTATCCTAGACGGCTGAACAAAAGAAAAGTATGGGGTAAAATTACCCCAAAATATTATATGGCACAAATGAGTTAAAATAAAACATAACCTTTATTTGTAAAGTAATAAAGAAATGGGAAAGTTTGAAAACAGAAGTTCTACCAGGAGGGTGGTAATAAGGATTATTCCCTGAGCGTGTGATTAGACAGTGAGACCTGGGATATTATTCCATATAAATAAATAAAAAAAAATAAGCTCCTACCCAGGGTGGATGGTCTGGGTATGGAAGTATCACTAATTGTGAAATCTGTACAATTCACTATCGGTTCACATTGATAATTGGCAGAAAATCTATTTAAACCTATATTCGCTCCTATATTCGCTCCTATATTAAATCATAGAGGGGCAGACACAGACTATGTGACCAATATCTGCTATTAAATTATTGCTGCTCAGTTAATAGCACCTTGATGTATAAATTCTGACTGAGTTATAATTTGTAACACTGAGTCGTGTGCGGTCATTTTATCTCATACTTTCCTTTTGTTCATCCATCCATGATTGTGAGAGTGTGGTGGAGTACTTGATAGTGCTTGATAGTGCATGATTGTGAGAGTGTGGTGGAGTGCTTGATAGTGCATAATTGTGAGAGTGTGGTGGAATACTTGATAGTGCTTGATAGTGCATGATTGTGAGAGTGTGGTGGAGTGCTTGATAGTGCATGATTGTGAGAGTGTGGTGGAATACTTGATAGTGCTTGATAGTGCATGATTGTGAGAGTGTGGTGGAGTGCTTGATAGTGCATAATTGTGAGAGTGTGGTGGAATACTTGATAGTGCATGATTGTGAGAGTGTGGTGGAGTGCTTGATAGTGCATGATTGTGAGAGTGTGGTGGAGTGCTTGATAGTGCATGATTGTGAGAGTGTGGTGGAGTGCTTGATAGTGCTTGATAGTGAATACTTTCTTCTTATTGTATGAAACCTAAATTGTATCTTTCAGGATTTAGGTAGAACATACAATTTTTTTAAACAGCTTTCCAGTTTACTTCTATTATCAAATTTGTGTAATTCTTTTGGTATCATTTGCTTAAGGAGCAGCAATGCACTACTGGTATCTAACTGAACACATGGGTGAGCCAATGACAATTGGTATATATCAGCAGCCACCAATCAGCAGCTAGAACCTAGGTTCTTTGCTGCTCCTGAGCTTACCTAGATAAACCTTTCAGCAAAGGATAATGAGAAGAAAGCAGAAAGTTGTTAAAATGTGTATATTTTGTCTAAATCATGAATGTCTAATTGTGACTTTACTGTCCCTTTAACCACACACACTGTATGTAGTTTATTTTTAGTTAGCAAGGACAAATTGATCATTGGCTGACAGAGGCAACTCTTACAGCTCTATTGGTAGATCGTTACACACCCACAAACATAATAAGAAAATATCTTTTTCTGACATCACATAAAGTCATGTTTTAAAATAGCCAATTACATTAAAGGGACATTAAACTAATAGAGTTCCCTATATCCCCATACTATGTGCACATAAAGATAAACATATACAGAAACATTTTTTTTTCTATTTATTTTGCCATTTTGTTGCATTTCTACCTTTTTTAAAATTGTGTATTTTCTACTCCTACATGAGATGCTCCTGCAGATTCAGTGCAGTGACTCTGCAACGTGCTACACTGTGATTGCTTTTGATCAGTGCAGGAGCTTGAGGCTTTGTAAGGGATTTGTCACTGGGCTACAGAACAAGGCAAATATCAATTAAATGCGTTTAAGAGAATTATTTTGCACACACAAAAAACAATAGGATGTTAAGGTCACATTAAGACCATTCTTCCTTCCTGAGGCCACATGGTCTGACTCTGCTGCTATTGTATGTAAATGATTAGCGACTGTTCTGCAATCCACACACCCTCATTAGCATGAAAAGTGTATGCGTTTCTGTGTGAATTCGTGTTTAACCCTCAGGTGCTGGATATATTTGTCCTGAGAGCTGTGAGATTACTGATTATTTCTCCACTAAATAAACTCGCTCATAGCGCTAGATTTATCATTAAGCGAAAGCCCTGATTGGTGCAGCTGATATTTATGAAGCAGCGGTTTAAACTGTTGCTTCCTAAACACTCTCCACCTAATTGGCAGATGAAAATCACTCCGGGCTCATTTGACCAGGCTGAAGTTCTGCTCTCACGCAGTTGGTTCCGCGAGGACAGGGAGCGCCATTGCATGAGCCCTACCATTTGCAATGAAATGCAGATAGGTTCACAATGTGTTAAAGGGACAGTCTACTCCAGAATTGTTTCAAAATATAGATAATGCCTTTATTACCCATTCCCCAGTTTTGCATAACCAAAACTGTTATAGAAATATACTTATTACCTCTGTGATTACCTTGTAGCTAAACCTCTGCCGACTGCCCCCTTATCTCAGTTCTTTTGACAGACTTGCATTTCAGCCACAGTCCTAAATAACTCCACAGGAGTAAGCACAATGTTATCTATATGGCACACATTAACTAACGCCCTCTATCTGTAAAAAAACTGTCAAATGCACTGAGATAAGAGGCGGCCTTCAAGGTATTAGAAAATTAGCATATGAGCCTACCTAGGTTTAGCTTTCAACAAAGAATACCTAGAGAACAACGCAAATTTGATGTTAAAAGTAAATTGGAAAGTTGTTTAAAATTGCATGCCCTATCTAGGGTTGCCACGCGTCCCTTAAAATACAGAACACTTATAAGTTACACATGCTGCAGGGTGTGCAGGGAGGACTATGAATAGTGCTGTCCAGAAACACAATACATGTTCCTCCCTGCACACCCTGCAGCATGTGTATCTCATAAGTGTCCAGGAAAACATGGCTGAGGCGGCAACCCTACCCCTATCTGAATCATGAGAGGTTCATTTTGACTGTCCCTTTAACCCTGTCTGTATGCAGATTGAAATGTGAGATCAGTGATGGCCAATTTCCTAATACTTGGGGGCTGCAGATCAATACTAAAGAAGCTTTAAGGGCCACTTACATTCATGAACATTAAACATACAAATACATAATATTTCCTAAAAGGGCGAGATTTAGCTAAGGTTCCAGGGTACCCACATTCTGCTTTTTTCCCCTCCTTTTTAGCTGATGCAGCCTTGTTTGCCCACCCCCAGAAGTCCCCAAAGCACACAGTTTGTTACTGATTTTTCACTGGGCTGCAAAAACTAATGCGAAGGGCTGCATGTGGCCCTCCCTGTTTTAGACTATAATTCAGCTGTAATGACATCAAAATCATTTTTTATCTCTCCTGCACCTGTGACATGGATTTATGCTGCATACATAATATGAAGAGGATTGTCCGATGTTAGTTGTGCATTTATTAAAGGGATATGACTTCTATTATAAAATATTTGCTTTGTATTCCTTGTTGAAGAGATACCTAGGTAGCATCTGGAACACTACATGGCAGTAAATAGTGCTGCCACCCAGTGCTCTTGCAAATGGATAACATTCGGACAAAACTGCAGCCATATAGTGCTCCAGAGCTTTTTTCAACAAAAGATAACAAGCGAAAGAAGAACATTTCATAATAGAAGTAAATTAGAAAGTTGTTTGAAAATTGCTGCTCTATCTGAATCACAAAAGAAACATTTGGGTTTCATGTACCTTTTAGATAGGTAGAATTCAGTTTGTGAAGTTTGATTAAATGTTTTGTAATGTTTGAGAGAGTGGAAGTTCCCTTTAGCATTTAAGCAGAGTTTATGTTTGCAGTTGCCAATATGCATTGATTCTGATACGTTCTGCTTGTGGCTCAAATGTAAACAATATAGGTGAATATGAACACTCTTGTCTGGTTCCTCAGTGACTGGATATTGACAGATGCAGTAACCCACTAAGCTACAGACCATTAACTCAGATTTAATCATAATATATATTTATGGTATAATAAACAAAATTATCCAATGTATCCAAATTCCTCTTCAGTGTAAGTACATAAGTACTTATCACCTTAATTATTTAATGGAACCAAATAAACTTCATCTGTGTGGATCAATTGCTGTATCAAGTGCCTTGTTCTGTATTTATGTCTGTTAGGCATGTGACAAAGCTATAACGTCCTTAAGAAAAAGGCCACATGCCCTAATAATTGCAAGGAAAAGAATGATCAAATCCAGCTGTCTGAAAAAGCTCATGTGTTCTTGCTTGTTGTTAAACCTGAGTGTTTCTCATTTAGGTGTCTATTCGGAAGCAAGAAATTGAGGACAGACTCAACGCCTGGAATGTGTTTAATGAGAAGAATAAGGAGCTGTGTGAATGGCTGACGCAGATGGAAAGCAAAGTGCTGCAAACAGCAGATGTTAACATTGAAGAAATGATCGAGAAACTACAGAAGGTAAAAGGAAGGTGGGATCAGTGGGGATTATACCACAGTAGTCATCATAACCTATTACTGTAATGCTAAAGTGCCAATAACATTGTTTTTATTGATATAGTCATTGTGTTTAATCAGGATTATAAGTGATATTACACAAAAAAAAAGTTTAAACTATTTTATGGATCTAAAAGGGTTATGGCTGGAGTGCATCATGCAAGATTCTCAACCCTGACCTTGCAACATTCTGCATAGTGATTGTTTAATCAGTGCAGATAAGATAAATCTCCACATCTCTGTTCACCGATACAGATGTAAGAGATCTTTGTCAGTGAACGTTCAAGTGTGTCCTAAGCACAAGTTGTGTACGAGCTTGTGAGAGAGAAGTTCTATTGATGGATAGTAATGCACATAATGTATAGGTTTATCTTATCTGCTTTACTGTGGCCAATGAGGAACAGATATAATCAAGCTCCTGTAGAATGTTGCAAGGTCAGGGTTCTGAATCCTGCAGCATGCACTCCAGCATCTCTGGAGAAGTTGTGTTCTACAGTCCTATTGGTAAAAGTTGTTTTTCTGTACTTACATATTCTTTGTTTTTTTTAAAAGCTGTAATATTTTTTTTATTATAATTTTAACCCTATTGTAGCAGCTATTTAATTTGCTTTTATTTATGTGTAAAGCTTCCTCTCGTTTTCTGTCCCTGTGTTTGCATTTTTAAAAGCTTTCTGGCAGGCTGCTCCCAATTCACAGTTCAGCACAGCACACAATCACATTCCTAAAGGAAAACCTAGCAGGAAGCTGGGAGAGCGCCTAGCAGGAAGCTGTGAGAGCACCTAGCAGGAAGCTGTGAGAGCACCTTGCAGGAAGCTGTCAGAGCACTTAGCAGGAAGCTGTCAGAGCACTTAGCAGGAAGCTGTCAGAGCACTTAGCAGGAAGCTGTGAGAGCACCTAGCAGGAAGCTGTGAGAGCACCTAGCAGGAAGCTGTCAGAGCACCTAGCAGGAAGCTGTGAGAGCACCTAGCAGGAAGCTGTCAGAGCACCTAGCAGGAAGCTGTGAGAGCACCTAGCAGGAAGCTGTGAGAGCACCTAGCAGGAAGCTGTGAGAGCACCTAGCAGGAAGCTATCAGAGCACCTAGCAGGAAGCTGTCAGAGCACTTAGCAGGAAGCTGTCAGAGCACCTAGCAGGAAGCTGTCAGAGCACCTAGCAGGAAGCTGTCAGAGCACCTAGCAGGAAGCTATCAGAGCACCTAGCAGGAAGCTGTGAGAGCACCTAGCAGGAAGTTGTCAGAGCACCTAGCAGGAATCTGTGAGAGCACCTAGCAGGAAGTTGTCAGAGCACTTAGCCATAGTTGCCAACATTTAAAAAAAAATTCCAGGGACACTTTGCAGCAGAGCAAGCAAGCTGGTTACTGGAGTATTGACGACCTACTGTTCAACTGCTCCGCCCACTCAGTTCTGCAATCAAAACACACCCATTTGAAAGTAATAGTATAATTTAGACTTATCCATAGTTTATTAAACAGATTACAGCACCAAGCTCTTACACCTACCCAGTCTCTGGAACACATTCTGGGCATATGCTTATTTTTACAACACAGCATCAAAATTAGAAAGACAAATAATATGTGAACCCATTCAATAATAACAATATTCCATTAGGAATGAATTATATTTAAATAATACACTATATCTATTTATCATCTATCTATGATCTATGTGTGTGTGTGTGTGTGTATGTGTATGTGTATATATATATATATATATATACACACAACAAATGTTGTGCAAAAGAGATTTTCAGGGACATTTCCAGGGACAAAAAAAAGCCAGGGACTGTCCCTGGAAATCAGGGACTGTTGGCAACTATGACTTAGCAGGAAGCTGTGAGAGCACCTAGCAGGAAGCTGTGAGAGCACCTAGCAGGAAGCTGTGAGAGCACCTAGCAGGAAGCTGTGAGCGCACCTAGCAGGAAGCTGTGAGAGCACCTAGCAGGAAGCTGTGAGAGCACCTAGCAGGAAGCTGTGAGAGCACTTAGCAGGAAGCTGTGAGAGCAACTAGCAGGAAGCTGTGAGAGCACCTAGCAGGAAGCTGTCAGAGCACCTAGCAGGAAGCACCTAGCAGGAAGCTGTCAGAGCACCTAGCAGGAAGCTATCAGAGCACCTAGCAGGAAGCTATCAGAGCACCTAGCAGGAAGCTGTCAGAGCACCTAGCAGGAAGCTGTGAGAGCACCTAGCAGGAAGCTGTGAGAGCACTTAGCAGGAAGCTGTGAGAGCACCTAGCAGGAAGCTGTGAGAGCACCTAGCAGGAAGCTATCAGAGCACCTAGCAGGAAGCTATCAGAGCACCTAGCAGGAAGTTGTCAGAGCACCTAGCAGGAAGTTGTCAGAGCACCTAGCAGGAAGCTGTCAGAGCACCTAGCAGGAAGCTGTCAGAGCACCTAGCAGGAAGCTGTCAGAGCACCTAGCAGGAAGCTGTCAGAGCACCTAGCAGGAAGCTGTAAGAGCACCTAGCAGGAAGCTGTGAGAGCACCTAGCAAGAAGCTGTGAGAGCACCTAGCAGGAAGTTGTCAGAGCACCTAGCAGGAATCTGTGAGAGCACCTAGCAGGAAGCTGTCAGAGCACCTAGCAGGAAGCTATCAGAGCACCTAGCAGGAAGCTGTCAGAGCACTTAGCAGGAAGCTGTGAGAGCACCTAGCAGGAAGCTGTGAGAGCACCTAGCAGGAAGCTGTGAGAGCACCTAGCAGGAAGCTGTGAGAGCACCTAGCAGGAAGCTATCAGAGCACCTAGCAGGAAGCTGTGAGAGCACCTAGCAGGAAGCTGTGAGAGCACCTAGCAGGAAGCTGTGAGAGCACCTAGCAGGAAGCTGTGAGAGCACCTAGCAGGAAGCTGTGAGAGCACCTAGCAGGAAGCTGTGAGAGCACCTAGCAGGAAGCTGTCAGAGCACCTAGCAGGAAGCACCTAGCAGGAAGCTGTCAGAGCACCTAGCAGGAAGCTATCAGAGCACCTAGCAGAAAGCTATCAGAGCACCTAGCAGGAAGCTGTCAGAGCACCTAGCAGGAAGCTGTGAGAGCACCTAACAGGAAGCTGTGAGAGCACTTAGCAGGAAGCTGTGAGAGCACCTAGCAGGAAGCTGTGAGAGCACCTAGCAGGAAGCTGTGAGAGCACCTAGCAGGAAGCTATCAGAGCACCTAGCAGGAAGCTATCAGAGCACCTAGCAGGAAGCTATCAGAGCACCTAGCAGGAAGTTGTCAGAGCACCTAGCAGGAAGTTGTCAGAGCACCTAGCAGGAAGCTGTCAGAGCACCTAGCAGGAAGCTGTCAGAGCACCTAGCAGGAAGCTGTCAGAGCACCTAGCAGGAAGCTGTCAGAGCACCTAGCAGGAAGCTGTCAGAGCACCTAGCAGGAAGCTGTCAGAGCACTTAGCAGGAAGCTGTGAGAGCACCTAGCAGGAAGCTGTAAGAGCACCTAGCAGGAAGCTGTGAGAGCACCTAGCAGGAAGTTGTCAGAGCACCTAGCAGGAATCTGTGAGAGCACCTAGCAGGAAGCTGTCAGAGCACCTAGCAGGAAGCTGTCAGAGCACCTAGCAGGAAGCTGTCAGAGCACTTAGCAGGAAGCTGTGAGAGCACCTAGCAGGAAGCTGTGAGAGCACCTAGCAGGAAGCTGTGAGAGCACCTAGCAGGAAGCTGTGAGAGCACCTAGCAGGAAGCTGTGAGAGCACCTAGCAGGAAGCTGTGAGAGCACCTAGCAGGAAGCTATCAGAGCACCTAGCAGGAAGCTGTGAGAGCACCTAGCAGGAAGCTGTGAGAGCACCTAGCAGGAAGCTGTGAGAGCACCTAGCAGGAAGCTGTGAGAGCACCTAGCAGGAAGCTGTGAGAGCACCTAGCAGGAAGCTATCAGAGCACCTAGCAGGAAGCTGTGAGAGCACCTAGCAGGAAGTTGTCAGAGCACCTAGCAGGAATCTGTGAGAGCACCTAGCAGGAAGTTGTCAGAGCACTTAGCCATAGTTGCCAACATTTAAAAAAAAATTCCAGGGACACTTTGCAGCAGAGCAAGCAAGCGGGTTACTGGAGTATTGACGACCTACTGTTCAACTGCTCCGCCCACTCAGTTCTGCAATCAAAACACACCCATTTGAAAGTAATAGTATAATTTAGACTTATCCATAGTTTATTAAACAGATTACAGCAGAGCACTTAGCAGGAAGCTGTGAGAGCACCTAGCAGGAAGTTGTCAGAGCACCTAGCAGGAAGCTATCAGAGCACCTAGCAGGAAGCTATCAGAGCACCTAGGAGGAAGCTATCAGAGCACCTAGCAGGAAGCTGTCAGAGCACCTAGCAGGAAGCTGTGAGAGCACCTAGCAGGAAGCTGTGAGAGCACCTAGCAGGAAGCTGTGAGAGCACTTAGCAGGAAGCTGTGAGAGCACCTAGCAGGAAGCTGTGAGAGCACCTAGCAGGAAGCTGTGAGAGCACCTAGCAGGAAGCTGTGAGAGCACCTAGCAGGAAGCTATCAGAGCACCTAGCAGGAAGTTGTCAGAGCACCTAGCAGGAAGCTGTCAGAGCACCTAGCAGGAAGCTGTCAGAGCACCTAGCAGGAAGCTGTCAGAGCACCTAGCAGGAAGCTGTCAGAGCACCTAGCAGGAAGCTGTCAGAGCACCTAGCAGGAAACTGAAATATTCCCGGAAATTCTTTCTAACTGTGCTGTTTAGCCACCACACAGGTCTATTAGTTATATGTATCCTTGTCTGGCACTTTTATATTATTTTTTATTTTATTTGATACAAAGCCAACACTTCCACTCTCCAAATTGTCTATGAAATCTAGATGTGATGTTTATATTGGAGAAAGCTGTAAATGACTATTATCCCCAGCATTGCTTTTGTCATGTAGTCTATTGCTAACTGGAGTGACTTCCTGTGTGTGTAAATAATGGGAACAAATTATAAAACTTGTTTGTCCCACGCTCCCTAGAGACGCCAGAAAATAAATTGCTGCTTTTTTGGGTCTCTAGGGCATTTTTACTTTAATGATTCAGATAGAGCAGTAATTTTAAGCAACTTTCTAATTTACTCCTGTTATCAAATTTTCTTTGTTTTCTTGGTATCTTTATTTGAAAAAGCAGGAATCTAACCAAAAATGGCCCGGCTCCTACGCTTACATTCCTGTTTTTTCAAATAAAGATACTAAGAGAACAAAGAAAAATTGGTAATAGAAGTCAATTAGAAAGTTGCTTAAAATCGCAAAATATGTGGGTTTCATAATACAGGAGGAGCAGAAGGCTCCTGTTGCGAAGAGTTTACAATCTATATATAATATTATACTATTTATGCCGCTGTCCTTATCTAGAGGGTACAGCTCAGTTATTTAAAGTTTGAGAATCTCCAGCGTAAAGATCAATTCTGAACAAAGTGTGACATCTATCCAAAAGGTTGTGCATGTGTAAGAGTGTGCGTGTATGTGTAACTGCATGTGCAAGTGTGTACGTTCATGTGTAAGTGTGCGCGCATATGTGCGCGCATATGTGTACCTGCATGTGTAAGTGTGTACATTCATGAGCAAGTGTGTGCGCGTATGTGTAACTGCATGTGCAAGTGTGTGCGTTCATGTGTAAGTGTGTGCGTGTATGTGTACCTGCATGTGCAAGTGTGTACGTTCATGTGTAAGTGTGCGCGCATATGTGTACATTCATGTGTAAGTGTGTGTGCATATGTGTGCGTTCATGTGTAAGTGTGTGCGCGTATGTGTACGTTCATGTGCAAGTGTGTGCGCGTATGTGTACCTGCATGTGTAATTGTGTGCATGTATGTGTACGTTCATGTGCAAGTGTGTGCGCGTATGTGTACCTGCATGTGTAAGTGTGTGCGCGTATGTGTGCATTCATGTGTAAGTGTGTGCGCGTTTGTGTAACTGCATGTGCAAGTGTGTACGTTCATGTGTAAGTGTGCGCGCGTATGTGTACGTTCATGTGTAAGTGTGTGCGCGTATGTGTAACTGCATGTGCAAGTATGTACGTTCATGTGTAAGTGTGTGCGCGTATGTGTAACTGCATGTGCAAGTGTGTACGTTCATGTGTAAGTGTGTGCGCGTATGTGTAACTGCATGTGCAAGTGTGTACGTTCATGTGTAAGTGTGCGCGCGCGTATGTGTACGTTCATGTGTAAGTGTGTGCGCGTATGTGTAACTGCATGTGCAAGTGTGTACGTTCATGTGTAAGTGTGTGCGCGTATGTGTAACTGCATGTGCAAGTGTGTACGTTCATGTGTAAGTGTGTGCGCGTATGTGTAACTGCATGTGTAAGTGTGTGCGCATATGTGTAACTGCATGTGTAAGTGTGTGTGCGTATGTGTACGTTCATGAGAAAGTGTGTGCGCGTATGTGTAACTGCATGTGTGTGTGCACGTATGTGTACGTTCATGAGCAAGTGTGTGCGCGTATGTGTAACTGCATGTGCAAGTGTGTACGTTCATGTGTAAGTGTGTGTGCGTATGTGTACATTCATGTGTAAGTGTGTGTGCGTATGTTTGCGTTCATGTGTAAGTGTGTGCGCGTATGTGTACATTCATGTGTAAGTGTGTATGTGTACATTCATGTGTAAGTGTGTGCACGTATGAGTACCTGCATGTGTAAGTGTGTACCTGCATGTGTAGGTGTGTGCGCGTATGTGTAACTGCATGTGCAAGTGTGTACGTTCATGTGTAAGTGTGTGCGCGTATGTGTAACTGCATGTGCAAGTGTGTACGTTCATGTGTAAGTGTGTGCGCGTATGTGTAACTGCATGTGCAAGTGTGTACGTTCATGTGTAAGTGTGTGCGCGTATGTGTAACTGCATGTGTAAGTGTGTGTGCGTATGTGTACGTTCATGTGTAAGTGTGTGTGCGTATGTGTACGTTCAAGTGTGTGCGCATATGTGTACCTGCATCTGTAAGTGTGAACGCATATGTGTATGTGCATGTGTGTGTGCACATATGTGTATGTATGTGTAAGTGTGTGCACGTATGTGCATGTGTAAGTGTGTGCATGTGTAAGTGTGTGCACGTATGTGCATGTGTACGCGTATGCACATGTGTACGTGCATGTGTTCTTCTTTAGCCCTGTGAGAATGTTGCCTGATGTGGGTAGGATTTTGCTTTCCTTGCTAAATAATTGGTTAGTGTTAACCCTTTGATGCCTGTCTGGTTACTAATGGGTTGACCAGTCCTGCTGACAGGTAAACAAACTACTGTTTATATACAAGTTCCAGAGGCTCATTTTGTTCAGCAGTAAAACACTTGATGGAACATGTGGTTTGAGTTCTGCTGGGATCTGATTTCATATTATGTCATTTTATTGCAGATGCATTTCTGTGTAAATGTTTCCTTTTGTTAACACAATAAATTCTGATTAATCTTCACGTCCTTTTCTTTCCCTGGTGGTTATGGGCTGCGTCATTGTTAGTTGCGCTAATTAATAGCTCTGCTAATTTTATGCTAATTTCCTGTCGTGTTAGGACTGTATGGAAGAAATCAACCTCTTCAGTGAAAATAAAGTTCACTTAAAACAAATTGGGGACCAGCTTATCATCGCCAGTAACAAAGCGAGATCCACAGACATAGACAACAAGCTCAATAAAATCAATGACCGCTGGCAGCACCTCTTTGATGTCATCGGCTCACGGTAAGCAAAAGATACTATCGTGCACAAGTCATTTTAGTTTTGTTGTGCAACAGATACTAGGGCCTGGGCAGAAAAGGGTTAAAGCAAGGCTTGATACATTTATAAGAAACAGGAGCCAAATTAGGTTATTTATATGTAAATAAATATATGTAAATTATTCCAAAAAGGAAAACCGCTCTAGGACGGACGTCTTTGTTTCCAGGAATATGGTTATGTAGACTGCAGGGTACAAAATATAATCCAAATGTCAAATCTCAAGAGGTAAAAACTCCTTATGTTTCCTGGAATTCGCTCTGATTATGTACGTTACTCTTAAGGTAGTGAAAAAAACTGCTTTGTTTTGTGTTGGAAGTCTGACGTGACTCTAGAGGAACCAATGAAATACGCGTTGTACAAAAAGGCTGGGGGGATTATGGTCTTATATTTATTGTAGGGACGATATTAAAGGGAATGTCAAGTCAAAAATAAAATTTCATAATTCAGATAGGGCAGCAATTTTAAACAACTTTCCAATTTATTTTTATCATCAACTTTGCTTTGTTCTCTTGGTATTCTTCGTTGAAAGCTAAACCTAGGAAGGCTCATGTGCTAATTTTTAAGCTCTTGAAGGCCGCCTTTTATCTCAGTGCAGTTTTTCACAGCTAAACAGCGCTTGTTTATGGGTGCCATAGAGATAACATTGTGCTCACTCCTGTAGAGAGTTATTTATGTGTCAGAACTGATTGGCAAAATCAAGTCTGTCAAACGATAAGGGGCAGTCTGCAGAGGTTTAGATAGAAGGTAATCACAGAGGTAAAAAGTATATTAATATAACTGAAATAAGGAGCAGTCTGCAGAGGCTTAGATACAAGGTAATCACAGAGGTAAAAAGTATATTAATATAACTCAGATAAGGAGCAGTCTGCAGAGGCTTAGATACAGGGTAATCACAGAGATTAAAAGTATATTAATATAACTGAGATAAGAGGCAGTCTGCAGTGTCTTAGATACAATGTAATCACACAGGTAAAAAGTATATTAATATAACTGAGATAAGGGGCGGTCTGCAGAGGCTTAGATACAGGGTAATCACAGAGGTAAAAAGTATATTAATATAACTGAAATAAGGAGCAGTCTGCAGAGGCTTAGATACAGGGTAATCACAGAGGTAAAAAGTATATTAATATAACTGAGATAAGGAGCAGTCTGCAGAGGCTTAGATACAGGGTAATCACAGAGATTAAAAGTATATTAATATAACTGAGTTAAGGGGCAGTCTGCAGAGGCTTAGATACAGTGTAATCACAGAGGTAAAAAGTATATTAATATAACTGAGATGAGGGGCGGTCTGCAGAGGCTTAGATACAGGGTAATCAAAGAGATAAAAAGTATATTAATATAACTGAGATAAGGAGCAGTCTGCAGAGGCTTAGATACAAGGTAATCACAGAAGTAAAAAGTATATTAATATAACTGAGATAAGGGGCAGTCTGCAGAGGCTTAGATACAGGGTAATCACAGAGGTAAAACGTATATTAATATAACTGAGATAAGGAGCAGTCTGCAGATGCTTAGATATAAGGTAATCACAGAGGTAAAAAGTATATTAATATAACTGAGATAAGGAGCAGTCTGCAGAGGCTTAGATACAAGGTAATCACAAAGGTAAAAAGTATATTAATATAACTGAGATAAGGAGCAGTCTGCAGAGGCTTAGATACAAGGTAATAACAGAGGTAAAATGTATATTAATATAACTGAGATAAGGTGCAGTCTGTAGAGGCTTAGGTACAGGGTAATCACAGAGGGAAAAAGTATATTAATAAAACTGAGATAAGGGGGCAGTCTGCAGAGGGTTAGACACAGGGTAATCACAGAGGTAAAAAGTGTATTAATATAACTGAGATAAGGAGCAGTCTGCAGATGTTTAGATACAAGGTAATCACAGAGATAAAAAGTATATTAATATAACTGAGATAAGGAGCAATCTGCAGAGGCTTAGATACAAGGTAATCACAGAGGTAAAATGTATACTAATATAACTGAGATAAGGGGGCAGTCTGCAGAGGCTTAGATACAAGGTAATCACAGAGGTAACAAGTATATTAATATAACTGAGATAAGGGTCAGTCTGCAGAGGTTTTTATACAAGGTAATCACAGAGGTAAAAAGTGTATTAATATAACTGAGATAAGGAGCAGTCTGCAGAGGCTTAGATACAGGGTTATCACAGAGGTAAAAAGTATATTAATATAACTGAGACAAGGAGCAGTCTGCAAAGGCTTAGATACAAGGTAATCACAGAGGTAAAAAGTATATTAATATAACTGAGATAAGGAGCAGTCTGCAGAGGCTTAGATACAGGGTAATCACAGAGGTAAAAAGTATATTAATATAACTGAGACAAGGAGCAGTCTGCAAAGGCTTAGATACAAGGTAATCACAGAGGTAAAAAGTATATTAATATAACTGAGATAAGGAGCAGTCTGCAGAGGCTTAGATACAAGGTAATCACAGAGGTAAAAAGTATATTAATATAACTGAGATAAGGAGCTGTCTGCAGAGGCTTAGATACAAGGTAATTACAGAGGTAAAAAGTATATTAATATAACTGAGATAAGGAGCGGTCTGCAGAGGCTTAGATACAAGGTAATCACAGAGGGAAAAAGTATATTAATATAACTGAGATAAGGGGGCAGTCTGCAGAGGCTTAGATACAAGGTAATCACAGAGGTAAAAAGTATATTAATATAACTGAGATAAGGTGCAGTCTGCAGAGGTTTAGATACAGGGTAATCACAGAGGTAAAAAGTATATTAATATAACTGAGATAAGGAGCAGTCTGCAGAGGCTTAGATACAAGATAATCACAGAGGTAAAACGTATATTAATATAACTGAGATGAGGTGCAGTCTGCAGAGGTTTAGATACAGGATAATCACAGAGGTAAAAAGTATATTAATATAACTGAGATAAGGAGCAGTTTGCAGAGGCTTAGATACAAGGTAATCACAGAGGTAAAAGTTTATTAATATAACTGAGATAAGGTGCAGTCTGCAGAGGCTTAGATACAAGGTAATCACAGAGGTTAAATGTATATTAATATAACTGAGATAAGGGGCAGTCTGCAGAGGCTTAGATACAAGGTAATCACAGAGGTAAACAGTATATTAATATAACTAAGATAAGGGGGCAGTCTGCAGAGGCTTAGATACAAGGTAATCACAGAGGTAAAAAGTATATTAATATAACTGATATAAGGAGCAGTTTGCAGAGGCTTAGATACACGGTAATCACAGAGGTAAAAAGTATATTAATATAACTGAGATAAGGAGCAGTCTGCAGAGGCTTAGATACAAATTAATCACAGAGGTAAAAAGTATATTAATATAACTGAGATAAGGGACAGTCTGCAGAGGCTTAGATACACGGTAATCACAGAGGTAAAAAGTATATTAATATAACTGAGATAAGGAGCAGTCTGCAGAGGCTTAGATACAGGATAATCAGAGGTAAAAAGTATATTAATATAACTGAGATAAGGGGCAGTCTGCAGAGGCTTAGATACAAGGTAATCACAGAGGTAAAAAGTGTATTAATATAACTGAGATAAGGGGGCAGTTTGCAGAGGCTTAGATACACGGTAATCACAGAGGTAAAAAGTATATTAATATAACTGAGATAAGGAGCAGTCTGCAGAGGCTTAGATACAGGATAATCAGAGGTAAAAAGTATATTAATATAACTGAGATAAGGGGCAGTCTGCAGAGGCTTAGATACAAGGTAATCACAGAGGTAAAAAGTGTATTAATATAACTGAGATAAGGAGCAGTCTGCAGAGGCTTAGATACAAGGTAATCACAGAGGTAAAAAGTGTATTAATATAACTGAGATAAGGGGGCAGTTTGCAGAGGCTTAGATACACGGTAATCACAGAGGTAAAAAGTATATTAATATAACTGAGATAAGGAGCAGTCTGCAGAGGCTTAGATACAGGATAATCAGAGGTAAAAAGTATATTAATATAACTGAGATAAGGGGCAGTCTGCAGAGGCTTAGATACAAGGTAATCACAGAGGTAAAAAGTGTATTAATATAACTGAGATAAGGGGGCAGTTTGCAGAGGCTTAGATACACGGTAATCACAGAGGTAAAAAGTATATTAATATAACTGAGATAAGGAGCAGTCTGCAGAGGCTTAGATACAGGATAATCAGAGGTAAAAAGTATATTAATATAACTGAGATAAGGGGCAGTCTGCAGAGGCTTAGATACAAGGTAATCACAGAGGTAAAAAGTGTTATAACTGTGTTGGTTATGCAAAACTGGGAAATGGGTAATAAAGGGATGTTTAAAGCAGACTGTCCCTTTAAATATCTGATCTGCCTTCTAATTAAAGGGATATAAACAACAGAAATTATTCACTGCTGTGCAAAATACAGATTTATTGTTTTGGTTTGCAGTCCGCGGACACACCCTGTGAAAATCCTCTAGTGCTGTTTACTCTTTGTTTACTGTTAGGGACAGATATAAATAAGTTCCTGCACTGATCAAGCAATCCCTGTGCAGCATGTAGTGCGAGTTCTGCATTTTTTGATTTAGAGAATATAATTTTAAACAACTTTCCAATGTACTTCTATTATCTAATTAGTTTAGTTCTCATGGTATCCTTTGTTTAAAAAAATACCTGGTAGACTCATGAGCTGCTGATTGGTGGCTGCACATAGATACCTCGTGTTATTAGCTCACCCATGTGCATTGCTGTTTCTTCAAGAGAATGAAACAAATCAGATAATAGAAGTAAATTGTATTCTCTCCCTCAGTCATAAAATAAATGAGTTTCATGTCCCTTTAAGTTTACGTTTGTAGCTTCTCTTTGGCTCACAGATGACTAACACATAGGAGGGTCCCTGATCTGACAGAATAAAGTGTCACAAGTACATTATTAATTGGCTTCCCAGACTCAGTTTACATAATTATCCGATGTGGCTGCTTTGTTGTGTGCGTGCTGCGTCCTGCGCGGCTCTGGGTATCGCCCACCCTTACCGTGTACTTGTCACTCGCGCCACTTCAAAGAAACCAGATTGTTTAATGCAATCTATTCTCAGTGAGTATTTGGTTGTTTCTACTGTCTGTAAATATTTATATTTAATTCCCTAGTTTTTTAGAACATCTCATTGTTGTATCACTGACTCAAGATAACTATGTGTTTAACTCCCCCAAACAGATTAAACCCATAGATAAACACCCACTCTTGAACTGCAAGAGAAAATAATATAAAATGTACTAAACGTTTGTCCTATATCTTAAAGGGACAGTCAACAAAAGAATTTTTGTTGTTTAGAAAGCTAGATAATCCCTTTATTAGCCATTCCCCAGTTTTGCACAGCCACCACAGTTATATTAATATACTTTTTACCTCTGTGATTAACTTGTATCTAAGCATCTTCTGACAGCCCCCTGATCACATGACATTTTATTTATTATCTATTGACTTTCATTTTAGCCAATTAGTGCAGTTTCTGCCACAAGCCACGGGCGTGCTCACAATGTTATCTATATGGCTCACATGAACTAGCTCTCCCCTGTTGTGAAAAGCAAATAAAAAAGCATGTGATAAGAGGTGGCCTTTAAGGGCTTAGAAATTATCATATGAGCCTTCCTAGGTTTAGCTTTCAGCTAAGAATACCAAGAGAACAAAGCAAAATTGGTGATAAAAGTAAATTGGAAAGTTGTTTAAAATGACATGCCCTATTTGAAACATGAAAGTTTTTTTTTTGGACTTGACTGTCCCTTTAAAGGTCAAAAAATGGATGAAATCAACAATTAAAAATATTAAAATTCTTACTTCATCAAGTAATCATCATGTAGTTTCACCCTGATATATCTGCACAATCAGTCCTTCCTGAGCTGGCAGCTTTGTTTGAATAGAGAATTTCTGCTAAAGACAAAAGTGCACTTACAGAATAAATAAATAGTCCCACTTGCTGCAATGCACGGAGACTCACTGAAGTTCCGATAGGGGACATCAATCATGCGAGTCCGGAGTGAAAGACGCTTCCCAGGCGCTGGCACCAGATGTGGAGAACTAGAGATGACTGTGTTAGATTAGTTTATTCTGTATGTGAGAGAGCGCTAGTGTCTCTTTCTAACACATCCGTGCATGTAAGTTTCACATCTGTCCCTTTAAAATCCGTATTTCTTTTCATGACTTTTATCTGTTAGTAGAAACTATCCCTGTGCCCATAGTGCCAGCTCTGCTGTTTATTGCCACGTGAGAGACCTGTAGACTGGGAATGAAAAAACACCTATTGATCCTGAGCTTAACACAAACAGTGATTGGGGGCTATGCAAGTATGCTGCCCCTCATTGGTTCAGCTCTGGAACAGCAGCAATTACTACATTTTATTATTGGTCTTTATGTCCCTTTGTCACCAGTTTAAACCTGACCTTCAGATGGATAAGCAAAGCGTAAATACAGTAGATTTGCATAAATAATAAATGCATGCTAAAAAGACAATGCAATAGCATTAGATTTATTTTTTCTATTTCCACTCCCCCCTGTATCATGTGACAGCCATCAGCCAATCACAAATGCATAAACGTATAGTCTGTGATTTCTTGCACATGCTCAGTAGGAGCTGGTGACTCAAAAAGTGTAAATATAAAAAGACTGCACATTGTGTGAATGGAAGTTTATTGGAAAATGTAAAAGTGCTGCTCTCTCTCAATCATGAAAGTTTGATTTTGACTTGAGTGTCCCTTTAAAGACTACATTAACTACCCCTGGTTTGCCAGACCAATGGGAAGTGTATTTTCAATATTGTATTTAGTTTTGTGCAGCCCTAGGCAAAGAAAGGTCTGACACTTTCCCTTATGTCAGCCACTTAGTGTGGACAAGTAGTGAAGTGACCTTGGTGGCATGCTGCCCACCGCATCACAATGACAGTATAGAGAGCCTTGTGTGGTTATATGCTGCCCACCGCATCACAATGACAGTATAGAGAGCCTTGTGTGGTTATATGCTGCCCACCGCATCTCAATGATAGTATAGAGAGCCTTGTGTGGTTATATGCTGCCCACCGCATCACAATGATAGTATAGAGAGCCTTGTGTGGTTATATGCTGCCCACCGCATCACAATGACAGTATAGAGAGCCTTGTGTGGTTATATGCTGCCCACCGCATCACAATGACAGTATAGAGAGCCTTGTGTGGTTATATGCTGCCCACCGCATCACAATGACAGTATAGAGAGCCTTGTGTGGTTATATGCTGCCCACCGCATCACAATGATAGTATAGAGAGCCTTGTGTGGTTATATGCTGCCCACCGCATCACAATGACAGTATAGAGAGCCTTGTGTGGTTATATGCTGCCCACCGCATCACAATGACAGTATAGAGAGCCTTGTGTGGTTATATGCTGCCCACCGCATCACAATGATAGTATAGAGAGCCTTGTGTGGTTATATGCTGCCCACCGCATCACAATGACAGTATAGAGAGCCTTGTGTGGTTATATGCTGCCCACCGCATCACAATGACAGTATAGAGAGCCTTGTGTGGTTATATGCTGCCCACCGCATCACAATGACAGTATAGAGAGACTTGTGTGGTTATATGCTGCCCACCGCATCACAATGACAGTATAGAGAGCCTTGTGTGGTTATATGCTGCCCACCGCATCACAATGACAGTATAGAGAGCCTTGTGTGGTTATATGCTGCCCACCGCATCGCAATGACAGTATAGAGAGCCTTGTGTGGTTATATGCTGCCCACCGCATCGCAATGACAGTATAGAGAGCCTTGTGTGGTTATATGCTGCCCACCGCATCACAATGACAGTATAGAGAGCCTTGTGTGGTTATATGCTGCCCACCGCATCACAATGACAGTATAGAGAGCCTTGTGTGGTTATATGCTGCCCACCGCATCGCAATGACAGTATAGAGAGCCTTGTGTGGTTATATGCTGCCCACCGCATCGCAATGACAGTATAGAGAGCCTTGTGTGGTTATATGCTGCCCACCGCATCACAATGACAGTATAGAGAGCCTTGTGTGGTTATATGCTGCCCACCGCATCACAATGACAGTATAGAGAGCCTTGTGTGGTTATATGCTGCCCACCGCATCACAATGACAGTATAGAGAGCCTTGTGTGGTTATATGCTGCCCACCGCATCACAATGACAGTATAGAGAGCCTTGTGTGGTTATATGCTGCCCACCGCATCACAATGACAGTATAGAGAGCCTTGTGTGGTTATATGCTGCCCACCGCATCACAATGACAGTATAGAGAGCCTTGTGTGGTTATATGCTGCCCACCGCATCACAATGACAGTATAGAGAGCCTTGTGTGGTTATATGCTGCCCACCGCATCGCAATGATAGTATAGAGAGCCTTGTGTGGTTATATGCTGCCCACCGCATCGCAATGATAGTATAGAGAGCCTTGTGTGGTTATATGCTGCCCACCGCATCACAATGACAGTATAGAGAGCCTTGTGTGGTTATATGCTGCCCACCGCATCGCAATGACAGTATAGAGAGCCTTGTGTGGTTATATGCTGCCCACCGCATCGCAATGATAGTATAGAGAGCCTTGTGTGGTTATATGCTGCCCACCGCATCGCAATGATAGTATAGAGAGCCTTGTGTGGTTATATGCTGCCCACCGCATCACAATGACAGTATAGAGAGCCTTGTGTGGTTATATGCTGCCCACCGCATCACAATGATAGTATAGAGAGCCTTGTGTGGTTATATGCTGCCCACCGCATCACAATGACAGTATAGAGAGCCTTGTGTGGTAATATGCTGCCCACCACATCACAATGACAGTATAGAGAGCCTTGTGTGGTTATATGCTGCCCACCGCATCACAATGACAGTATAGAGAGCCTTGTGTGGTTATATGCTGCCCACCGCATCACAATGACAGTATAGAGAGCCTTGTGTGGTTATATGCTGCCCACCGCATCACAATGACAGTATAGAGAGCCTTGTGTGGTTATATGCTGCCCACCGCATCACAATGATAGTATAGAGAGCCTTGTGTGGTTATATGCTGCCCACCGCATCGCAATGATAGTATAGAGAGCCTTGTGTGGTTATATGCTGCCCACCGCATCACAATGACAGTATAGAGAGCCTTGTGTGGTTATATGCTGCCCACCGCATCACAATGACAGTATAGAGAGCCTTGTGTGGTTATATGCTGCCCACCGCATCGCAATGACAGTATAGAGAGCCTTGTGTGGTTATATGCTGCCATGTTACCCCCAAAATCCTACCACACTAACAACTGTCTCTGTATGCTGCTGATAGTTTTGGGTCACTTTTTTATTTTATTTATTTGCATCAGAGTGTTTATTGCTCACTAACCATAACTGACACAGGTGTAATTACCAATGTATCAGTGTTTATTGCTCACTGACCATAACTGACACAGGTGTAATTACCAATGTATCAGTGTTTATTGCTCACTGACCATAACTGACACAGGTGTAATTACCAATGTATCAGTGTTTATTGCTCACTGACCATAACTGACACAAGTGTAATTACCAATGTATCAGGGTATTTATTGCTCACTGACCATAACTGACACAGGTGTAATTACCAATGTATCAGTGTTTATTGCTCACTGACCATAACTGGCACAGGTGTAATTACCAATGTATCAGTGTTTATTGCTCACTGACCATAACTGACACAGGTGTAATTACCAATGTATCAGTCTTTATTGCTCACTGACCATAACTGACACAGGTGTAATTACCAATGTATCAATCTTTATTGCTCACTGACCATAACTGACACAGGTGTAATTACCAATGTATCAGTCTTTATTGCTCACTGACCATAACTGACACAGGTGTAATTACCAATGTATCAGTGTTTATTGCTCACTGACCATAACTGACACAGGTGTAATTACCAATGTAATCGGGGGTTTATTGCTCACTGACTATAACTGACACAGGTGTAATTACCAATGTATCAGTGTTTATTGCTCACTGACCATAACTGACACAGGTGTAATTACCAATGTATCAGTGTTTATTGCTCACTGACCATAACTGACACAGGTGTAATTACCAATGTATCAGTGTTTATTGCTCACTGACCATAACTGACACAGGTGTAATTACCAATGTATCAGTGTTTACTGCTCACTGACCATAACTGACACAGGTGTAATTACCAATGTATCAGTGTTTATTGCTCACTGACCATAACTGACACAGGTGTAATTACCAATGTATCAGTGTTTATTGCTCACTGACCATAACTGACACAGGTGTAATTACCAATGTATCAGTGTTTATTGCTCACTGACCATAACTGGTACAGGTGTAATTACCAATGTATCAGTGTTTATTGCTCACTGACCATAACTGACACAGGTGTAATTACCAATGTATCAGTGTTTATTGCTCACTGACCATAACTGACACAGGTGTAATTACCAATGTATCGGGGTGTTTATTGCTCACTGGCCATAACTGACACAGGTGTAATTACCAGTAACAGCTGGAGTCTGATTGTATTCACACATTAGGTACTGGTCTCTAGTAGTGCTGAGTCTGTGATTTGCTGAGCAAGCTCTCGCTATCTGTAGTTGTGTACGTACCAATGTATCAGTGTTTACTGCTCACTGACCATAACTGGCACAGGTGTAATTACCAATGTATCGGGGTGTTTATTGCTCACTGACCATAACTGACACAGGTGTAATTACCAATGTATCAGTGTTTATTGCTCACTGACCATAACTGACACAGGTGTAATTACCAATGTATCGGGGTGTTTATTGCTCACTGACCATAACTGACACAGGTGTAATTACCAATGTATCAGTGTTTACTGCTCACTGACCATAACTGACACAGGTGTAATTACCAATGTATCAGGGTGTTTATTGCTCACTGACCATAACTGGCACAGGTGTAATTACCAGTAACAGCTGGAGTGTGATCGTATATTCACACATTAGTTACTGGTCTCTAGTAGTGCTACGTCTGTGATTTGCTGAGGAAGCTCTCGCTATCTGTAGCTGTGTACGTACCAATGTATCAGTGTGTTTATTGCTCACTAACTATAACTGGCACAGGTGTAATTACCGGTAACAGCTGGAGTCTGATCGTATTCACACATTAGTTACTGGTCTCTAGTAGTGCTACGTCTGTGATTTGCTGAGGAAGCTCTCGCTATCTGTAGCTGTGTACGTACCAATGTATCAGGGTGTTTATTGCTCACTGACCATAACTGACACAGGTGTAATTACCAGTAACAGCTGGAGTCTGATCGTATTCACACATTAGTTACTGGTCTCTAGTAGTGCTACGTCTGTGATTTGCTGAGGAAGCTCTCGCTATCTGTAGCTGTGTACGTACCAATGTATCAGGGTGTTTATTGCTCACTGACCATAACTGACACAGGTGTAATTACCAGTAACAGCTGGAGTCTGATCGTATTCACACATTAGTTACTGGTCTCTAGTAGTGCTGCGTCTGTGATTTGCTGAGGAAGCTCTCGCTATCTGTAGCTGTGTACGTACCAATGTATAAGGGTGTTTATTGCTCACTGACCATAACTGACACAGGTGTAATTACCAGTAACAGCTGGAGTGTGATCGTATTCACACATTACAGTTACTGGTCTCTAGTAGTGCTACGTCTGTGATTTGCTGAGGAAGCTCTCGCTATCTGTAGCTGTGTACGTACCAATGTATCAGGGTGTTTATTGCTCACTAGCCATAACTGGCACAGGTGTAATTACCAGTAACAGCTGGAGTGTGATCGTATTCACACATTACAGTTACTGGTCTCTAGTAGTGCTACGTCTGTGATTTGCTGAGGAAGCTCTCGCTATCTGTAGCTGTGTACGTACCAATGTATCAGGGTATTTATTGCTCACTAACCATAACTGACACAGGTGTAATTACCAATGTATCAGTGTTTATTGCTCACTGACTATAACTGGCACAGGTGTAATTACCAATGTATCAGGGTGTTTATTGCTCACTGACCATAACTGGCACAGGTGTAATTACCAATGTATCAGGGTGTTTATTGCTCACTGACCATAACTGGCACAGGTGTAATTACCAGTAACAGCTGGAGTCTGATCGTATTAACACATTAGTTACTGGTCTCTAGTAGTGCTGCGTCTGTGATTTGCTGAGGAAGCTCTCGCTATCTGTAGCTGTGTACGTACCAATGTATCAGGGTATTTATTGCTCACTAACCATAACTGACACAGGTGTAATTACCAATGTATCAGTGTTTATTGCTCACTGACCATAACTGACACAGGTGTAATTACCAATGTATCAGTGTTTATTGCTCACTGACTATAACTGGCACAGGTGTAATTACCAATGTATCAGGGTGTTTATTGCTCACTGACCATAACTGACACAGGTGTAATTACCAGTAACAGCTGGAGTCTGATCGTATTCACACATTAGTTACTGGTCTCTAGTAGTGCTACGTCTGTGATTTGCTGAGGAAGCTCTCGCTATCTGTAGCTGTGTACGTACCAATGTATCAGGGTGTTTATTGCTCACTGACCATAACTGACACAGGTGTAATTACCAATGTATCAGTGTTTATTGCTCACTAACTATAACTGACACAGGTGTAATTACCGGTAACAGCTGGAGTCTGATCGTATTGACACATTAGTTACTGGTCTCTAGTAGTGCTGCGTCTGTGATTTGCTGAGGAAGCTCTCGCTATCTGTAGCTGTGTACGTACCAATGTATCGGTGTTTATTGCTCACTAACCATAACTGACACAGGTGTAATTACCAGTAACAGCTGGAGTGTGATCGTATTCACACATTACAGTTACTGGTCTCTAGTAATGCTGAGTCTGTGATTTGCTGAGGAAGCTCTCACTATCTGTAGCTGTGTACGTACCAATGTATCATGGTGTTTATTGCTCACTGACCATAACTGACACAGGTGTAATTACCAATGTATCAGTGTTTATTGCTCACTGACCATAACTGACACAGGTGTAATTACCAGTAACAGCTGGAGTGTGATCGTATTCACACATTAGTTACTGGTCTCTAGTAGTGCTACGTCTGTGATTTGCTGAGGAAGCTCTCGCTATCTGTAGCTGTGTACGTACCAATGTATCGGTGTTTATTGCTCACTAGCCATAACTGGCACAGGTGTAATTACCAGTAACAGCTGGAGTGTGATCGTATTAACACATTAGTTACTGGTCTCTAGTAGTGCTACGTCTGTGATTTACTGAGCAAGCTCCCGCTATCTGTAGCTGTGTACGTACCAATGTATCAGGGTCTTTATTGCTCACTGACCATAACTGGCACAGGTGTAATTACCGGTAACAGCTGGAGTGTGATCGTATTCACACATTAGTTACTGGTCTCTAGTAGTGCTGAGTCTGTGATTTGCTGAGCAAGCTCTCGCTATCTGTAGTTGTGTACGTACCAATGTATCAGGGTGTTTATTGCTCACTAGCCATAACTGGCACAGGTGTAATTACCAGTAACAGCTGGAGTGTGATCGTATTAACACATTAGTTACTGGTCTCTAGTAGTGCTACGTCTGTGATTTACTGAGCAAGCTCCCGCTATCTGTAGCTGTGTACGTACCAATGTATCAGGGTCTTTATTGCTCACTGACCATAACTGGCACAGGTGTAATTACCGGTAACAGCTGGAGTGTGATCGTATTCACACATTAGTTACTGGTCTCTAGTAGTGCTACGTCTGTGATTTGCTGAGGAAGCTCTCGCTATCTGTAGCTGTGTACGTACCAATGTATCAGGGTGTTTATTGCTCACTAGCCATAACTGGCACAGGTGTAATTACCAGTAACAGCTGGAGTGTGATCGTATTAACACATTAGTTACTGGTCTCTAGTAGTGCTACGTCTGTGATTTGCTGAGGAAGCTCTCGCTATCTGTAGCTGTGTACGTACCAATGTATCAGGGTGTTTATTGCTCACTAACTATAACTGACACAGGTGTAATTACCGGTAACAGCTGGAATGTGATCGTATTCACACATTAGTTACTGGTCTCTAGTAGTGCTACGTCTGATTTGCTGAGGAAGCTCTTGCTATCTGTAGCTGTGTACGTACCAATGTATCAGGGTGTTTATTGCTCACTGACCATAACTGACACAGGTGTAATTACCAGTAACAGCTGGAGTCTGATCGTATTCACACATTAGTTACTGGTCTCTAGTAGTGCTATGTCTGATTTGCTGAGGAAGCTCTTGCTATCTGTAGCTGTGTACGTACCAATGTATCAGGGCGTTTATTGCTCACTGACCATAACTGACACAGGTGTAATTACCAGTAACAGCTGGAGTCTGATCGTATTCACACATTAGTTACTGGTCTCTAGTAGTGCTGTGTCTGTGATTTGCTGAGGAAGCTCTCGCTATCTGTAGTTGTGTACGTACCAATGTATCAGGGTGTTTATTGCTCACTGACCATAACTGACACAGGTGTAATTACCAGTAACAGCTGGAGTGTGATCGTATTCGCACATTAGTTACTGGTCTCTAGCAGTGCTGTGTCTGTGATTTGCTGAGGAAGCTCTTGCTATCTGTAGCTGTGTACGTACCAATGTATCAGGGTGTTTATTGCTCACTAGCCATAACTGGCACAGGTGTAATTACCAGTAACAGCTGGAGTGTGATCGTATTAACACATTAGTTACTGGTCTCTAGTAGTGCTACGTCTGTGATTTGCTGAGGAAGCTCTCGCTATCTGTAGCTGTGTACGTACCAATGTATCAGGGTGTTTATTGCTCACTAGCCATAACTGGCACAGGTGTAATTACCAGTAACAGCTGGAGTGTGATCGTATTCACACATTAGTTACTGGTCTCTAGTAGTGCTACGTCTGTGATTTGCTGAGGAAGCTCTTGCTATCTGTAGCTGTGTACGTACCAATGTATCAGGGTGTTTATTGCTCACTGACCATAACTGACACAGGTGTAATTACCAGTAACAGCTGGAGTGTGATCGTATTCACACATTAGTTACTGGTCTCTAGTAGTGCTACGTCTGTGATTTACTGAGGAAGCTCTCGCTATCTGTAGTTGTGTACGTACCAATGTATCGGGGTGTTTATTACTCACTGACCATAACTGGCACAGGTGTACTTTTCAGTAACAGCTGGAGTGTGATCGTATTCACACATTAGTTACTGGTCTCTAGTAGTGCTACGTCTGTGATTTGCTGAGGAAGCTCTCGCTATCTGTAGCTGTGTACGTACCAATGTATCAGGGTGTTTATTGCTCACTAGCCATAACTGGCACAGGTGTACTTTTCAGTAACAGCTGGAGTGTGATCGTATTCACACATTAGTTACTGGTCTCTAGTAGTGCTACGTCTGTGATTTGCTGAGGAAGGTCAGCTCTCGCTATCTGTAGCTGTGTACGTACGCACGGCAAAGCCAATGAGCATATTAGTGTGGCTTTAGGCTTAGAGACTGATGTGATTCGCTTAGCGTGACATCAGCCCAGGCTTTGCCATATGGCAACATTACAAGGAACGCTCGTCTCATGCATTGTGTCTATAAGGGCTTGTACCACTCAGAAAAGCACTGTCAAGTCTCATTACTGATGCCTGAATCACTGGAACCTCCATACAAAACACTGAGGTCAAACACTCGCTTCTGACCCTCACCGGAAAAACAGCCTCTGCAATCTGCTGCTTGTTGCTTCAGTCTATCACTTGTTTATTTTAGATCTGCACATTCATTTATGTGTTTAAATCCATTGACTGCCCTACCCCCAGTAATCAGAGGATTCCTGTATATAGTTACACTCTTACTGGCCTATAGATAAACCAACAAAATATGCAGCAGAAGTCTATGCACTGTATTTATCTGACAGTTCTGCAGCTAGTGAAGATCTTCTACAGGAATCCATGACTGACTCTCAGGGTTTGTTTAACCCTCTCACAGTCTTAGTCTCTTGCTTTATACATATGTAGGATCCGCTGTAAACCCAAAGCGACACGTAAACGGATTATAAATCACAGGGTTTTAATCCGTTAATAGGTGAAACTGTAGTTTTGTAGCGACAGAAGGACACATAGAAAGTTGTTTAATGAAATTACTGGGATGAGTACTGTGCATTTAATTTAGCAGTTTAGCTCTGTAAAATCTTTCATTTCTTTTTGATGCATTTAGATAAAATGTTTTACAAATTGGCTTTAATAAAAAATTATACCCTGAGCTCTTTTTATTTTTATATAACCTATATCATATGGTTATATTTGTTATATTTACTGTTTATTATTATTTTTATTATTATATAACCTATACCTTATGGTTATATTTACTGTTATTATTTTTATTATTATATAACCTATACCTTATGGTTATATTTACTATTTTTATTATTATATAACCTATTCCTTATGGTTATATTTACTGTTATTATTTTTATTATTATATAACCTATACCTTATGGTTATATTTACTATTTTTATTATTATATAACCTATACCTTATGGTTATATTTACTATTTTTATTATTATATAACCTATACCTTATGGTTATATTTACTATTTTTATTATTATATAACCTATACCTTATGGTTATATTTACTATTTTTATTATTATATAACCTATACCTTATGGTTATATTTACTATTTTTATTATTATATAACCTATACCTTATGGTTATATTTACTATTTTTATTATTATATAACCTATACCTTATGGTTATATTTACTATTTTTATTATTATATAACCTATACCTTATGGTTATATTTACTATTTTTATTATTATATAACCTATTCCTTATGGTTATATTTACTGTTATTATTTTTATTATTATATAACCTATACCTTATGGTTATATTTACTATTTTTATTATTATATAACCTATACCTTATGGTTATATTTACTATTTTTATTATTATATAACCTATACCTTATGGTTATATTTACTATTTTTATTATTATATAACCTATTCCTTATGGTTATATTTACTGTTATTATTGTTATTATTAAATAACCTATACCTTATGGTTATATTTACCATTATTTTTATTATTATATAACCTATACCTTATGGTTATATTTACCATTATTTTTATTATTATATAACCTATACCTTATGGTTATATTTAATATTATTATTTTTATTATTATATAACCTGTACATTATGGTTATATTTGTTATATTTACTGTTATTATTATATGTATTATTATTATATAACCTTTACCTTTATAGTTATATTTACTATTATTATTATTAT